>NW_024352949.1:272955-379835 GCF_902729225.1 Pteropus medius | reverse complement strand
AGTTTGATGCAGTCCCATTCACTTATTTTAGCTTTTACTTCCCTTGCCTTTGAGGTCGAATTCATAAAATCCTCTTTAAGTCCAAGGTCCTTGAGTTTAGTTCCAATGTTTTCTTCTATGCATTTTATTGTTTCAGATCTTATATTCAGGTCCTTAATCCAATTTGAGTTAATTTTGGTGTGTGGTGATAGACAATACTTAGTTTCATTCTTTTGCAGGTAGCTTTCCAGTTTTCCCAGCACCATTTATTGAAGAGGCTTTCCTTTCTCCACTGTATGTTTTTGGCTTTTTTGTCAAAAATTATTTGCCCATATAAATATGGGTTTACTTCTGGACTCTCAATTCTGTTCCACTGCTCCGTATGAATCATGATCACATGATTCTTATGTTTTAATTTGTTTATGTGGTGTATCACATTAATCGATTTGCGTATGTTGAACCATCCATGTGCCCCTGGGATGAAGCCCACTTGATCGTGGTGTGTAATTTTTAAAATATTTTGCTGTATTCGGTTTGCTAGTATTTTATTTAGAATTTCTGCATCTGTGTTTATGAGAGATATTGGTGTGTAGTTTTCTTTTTGTGTGTTATCTTTATCAGGTTTTGGTATCAGGGTAATATTGGCCTCATAAAATGAATTGAGAAGTATTGCCTCTTGTTTAATTTTTTGGAAGAGTTTGAGGAGCATAGGTATTAAGACTTCTTTGAATATTCGGTAGAATTCACTGGTGAAACCATCTGGCCCTGGACTTTTACTTTTTGGTAGGTTTAAGATGATTGTTTCAATTTCTATACTGCTGATCAGTCTATTTAGATTTTCCAGATCTTCTTGATTCAGTCTAGGAAGACTATTTTTTTAAGTACTGGTCCATTTCTTCCAGTTGATTAAATTTGTTATATTTTTTCATAGTATTCTTGCATGATCTTTTGTATTTCTGCGATGTCAGCCGTAATTTCCCCTCATTCATCCCTGATTTGTGTCCTTTCTCTTTTTTCTCTAGTGAGTCATGCAAGGAGTTTGTCAATTTTATTAACCTTCTCAGAGAACCAGCTCTTTGTTGTATTTATTTTTTTCTATTGTTTGTTTTCAATTTCATTTATTACTGCTCTAATTTTGATTATTTCTTTCCTTCTGCTGACTTTAGGCCTCATTTGTTCTTCCTTTTCTAGTTTTTTAAGATGAAGTGTTAGTCTGTTTATTTGGGCTCATTCTTATTTTTGGAGATAGGCCTGTAACGATATGAACTTTCCTCTTTTGACTGCTTTTGCCACATCTCAAAAGTTTTGATATGTTGCACTATCATTACCATTTGTTTCTACATATCTCTTGATATCTCTTTGTATTTCTTCTCTGACCCAGTTATTCTTCAGTAGCATGTTGTTTAATCTCCATATATTTGTGGTTCTTCCTGATTTCTTTTTGCAGTTGATCTCTAGTTTCAAAGCATTGTGATCAGAGAAGATGGTTGGTATGATTTCAACCCGCTTATATTTGTGGAGGCTATTTCTGTGTCCCAATATGTGGTCGATTCTTGAGAATGTTCCATGTGCACTAGAGAAGAATGTATAAGCAGCTCTTTTGGGATGGAAGGCTCTGTAAATGTCAATTATGTCCAGTTGGTCTAATGTGTCATTTAAAGATGTTATTTCCTTATTGATTTTCTATTTGGATGATATCTGACAGTAGGGTATTTAGGTTTCCTACTACAATAGTGTTTTGGTCTGTTTCTCCCTTTAGTTCTGTTAGGCATTGCTTTACATATTTCGAGGCTCACTGATTGGGACCATAGGTATTAATAAGTGTTATGTCTTCTTGGTTCATGATTCCCTTTATCATTATGAAGTGTCCCTCAGTATCTTTATCTTTTTTATTTTGAAGTCTATTTCGTACAATACTGCTACTGCAGCCTTTCTCTGAATGCCATTTGCTTGAAATATCATTTTCCACCCTTCCACTTTGAGTCTATATTTGTGTTTGTAGCTGAGATATGTCTCCTGGAGGCGGCATATGGTTGGGTTTTGTTTTTTGATCCATTCAGCAACTTTGTGCCTTTTTATTGGTGATTTCAGTCCATTTCAGGCGATTATTGAAATATGAGTTGTTCTTATAGCCGTTTAATCTTTTGCTTTCTGATAGCTCGGTGTTTCCACTGCTTCCTTGTCTTTATGTTTCTGTTTTTATTTATTTATTTGTTTGTTTGTTTGTTTGTTTAGGTTCGCTTTTGTGGGATATGCCTCTGGTTGTTTTATGTCAGACTTCAGTTCTGAATTTTTGGCATGTGGTTACCATTATAAATATGTAAAGGATAGTTATATATATATATAGACATCCATTTTCTCCTGCATGTGCCTTATCTCCATTCCCCTTTAGGAATTCAGATCTTTAAATCCTCCCCTTTTCAGTCATTGTTGTCTCAATTTCTCCCTATGTATGCTGAACGTTCATTACTATCTTGCTATAGCAATTCTCTTATTATTTAAGCTTATAATGCCCTGTTCTTAGTAAGGGTTGCACTCCTCTGTTTGTATTTGCCTGATAGTCACTTTACTCCTAATTATGTATTTTTTTGTTTCGTTTTATTTTGTTTTAATGAGCTGATACCTTTCAGTATTTCCTATAGTGCAGGTCTCGTAGTGGAGAATTCCCTCAAGTTTTGTATGTCTGGAAAGGTCTTAATTTCTCCTTTATATCTAAAGGAGAGCTGAGCTGGATATGTTATTCTAGGCTGGTAGTTCCTTTTACTTAATAGTTTAAATATTTGATTCCATTTCTTTCTGGCTTTTAAGGTTTGACCTGAGAAGTTCGATGATAATCTAATGGGTTTTACTTTATAAGTTACCGTCTTCTTTCCCTGGCTGCCGAGAGAATTCTGTCTTTGTCGTTGATTTTTGATAACTTTAAGACAGTGTGTCTTGGTGAAGGCCTTTTTGGATTGAGATAATTGGGTGTTCTGTTGACTTCTTGAATCAAGCTCCAGCTCATTCCTTAGATTTGGGAAATTCTCGTACACTATTTGTCTGAAAATGCTTTCTAGTCCCTGCTCCTTTCCCTCGCCTTTGAGAATGCCCATTATTCTTATGTCTCCACTCCTCATGGTATCAGTTAGTTCTTGAATTTCTCTCACATTATTTTTCATTCTTTGGTTTCTCTCTTCTTCTTTCTGATTTATTTCTAGATTTCTGTCTTCGATATCACTGATCCTTTCCTCTATTTGGTCGACTCTATTTTGCAAGATTGCTATTTCATTTTTTCAACTCTTGTTCTTCATCTCCTGAAGATGGTTCCTTTTGGTTCCTTTTGAGAGTTTCAGTCTCCTTGCTCTGCCAATCTAGTTGTTTTTTTCAATTCCTAACATTGTTGATTTGAGTTGTTTTGGATCTCATTGAGTTTTTTCAGAAGTGCCATCTTGAATTCTCTGTCACTTAAGTCGCATATTTCTATGTCTGTAAGCTCATTTTCTGGAGATTTTTCTCTTTCTTTCTGAGCTGCCTTGTCACCTTGGTTGTTCATGGTGTTTAATGAACTATTTCTGCACTTGGGCATTAATGGAAGTGTATTCTGTTGTTTTTCCAGAAAGAAGATTCATTGTCTAAAGGTCTCTCTTTAGCCTGCTGCAAAGAAGGCACTTTTCTTTTGATTTCCAGTAGGTGGCAAGTAAGCCTCTTGGATCCCTGCTTTATATAAAGCCTAAATGTCTTTTTTTTATTTTCTTGTAGATATTTAATCACAGTTGTTACTCTCAGTTTCCATCCCTGTCAGTGTTAGCAACAGTTTCGGTAGCGTTTGCTCAGATTTCCTTGGGGCTCCGTGGTGTTCGGTCTCGAAGGGTATGGGGGGAGGGGCCCACTAGGTTGGCAGTTGGTGGCTGCAGCTCAGCCTTGGTTTTGCAATTGGGTCGGTAAAAATCAAATTGTTTCTCTGAGGTCCTGTACTACTTCTCTGCTTTCTGCCCTGATGACTGGGCCTTGCTGTGGTCTACTAGAAGTCCTGGCATTTCCAGCTAGGCTGATCAGTGAGGTCTCCGCACCTTCTCTCCTCCTTTTCCTCCTGCAAGGAGGTCTGGGGGCTGTGAGAGGCAGCTTCTTTATTTCTCTGAGTCCACTGCCTGACACCTGGGGTTCTGACCTGTGGTAGCTCTTATGCGCAGATCCCACGATCAGACGTGCTGGTGTGCAGTTTGGGTGTTTTTTGTTCAGTTTTAGATGTTCGGCTTATTGTTGTTTGAAAAGAAGAGATATGAGGACGTCTCTCACTCCGCCATGTTTCTGAAGGAATCTAAGACTATATTTTTAATTTCCACATTACGTGTTTTCCAGTTTTTCTTCCAGTTACAATTTCTAGTTTTGTTCCACTGAGAACAAAGATAGTATATAATTTAAATATTTTTAATTTTAAGATTCGTATATTAATTTTCTAGAGCTATGATAACAAAACATCACAGTCTGTGTGGATTAAATAATAGAAATTAATTTTCTTACATTTCTGGAGACTGGAAGTCCAAGATCAAAGTGTCAGCAAGTTTGGTTTCTCCTAAGTCCTCTCTCCTTAGCTTGTAGATGGCTGCCTTTTCACTGTATCCTCAAATGGCACTTTCTCTGCACATGCATCCCTGGTGTCTGTTCTTTTTCTAAGAACACACCAGTCATCCTAGGTTAGGGCCCAACCATGTAATTTCATTCAATCTTATTAATTACCTCTTAAAAGCCCTACCTGTAAATCACAATGTCAGGTGTACTGTGGGTTAGAACTCCAATATGTGAATTTTGAGGTAACATAATTCAGTCTATTACTTGTTTTATGCCCTAATATATGGTCTAAGCAAAGAATGTTCAAATATGCACTTAAGAAAATTGTGTATTCTGCTGTTTTGGGGTGGAGTGTTTTATATATGTTTGTTAGGTCTAATTGGTTTATCCTATTGTTCAAGTCCTCTGTTTTCTCATTGATCTTTTGTCTGTTTGTTCTGTCTATTATTGAAGGTGGGGTATTAATCATCTCTATTTATTGTAGATCCATTTTCCCCTTCAATTTTTACAATTTTTGCTTCATATATTTTTCAGGCTCCCTTCTTAGGTATTTATATATTTAGAATTGTTACATCTTACTGTATTGAACCTTTTATAGATATATAACACCCTTTTTTGTGTCATAACCTTTTTTAATGTAAAATCTATTTTATAGGACAATAATATATCCACCTTGGTTCTCTTTTAGTTACTATTTGTATGGAATGTATTTTTTTTATCCTTTTACTTTCAAACACTTTCTGACCTTATATCTAAATTGAGTACTGTAGATAGCATACAGATGGATCTTATAGACAGCATATAAATAGATCCTTTTATTTTTAAATCCAATCTGCCAATCTCTATCTCTTAATGGTTAGGTTTTATTCATTTACATTTTTTTTTTTGGAGTCAAAAGGAAATTTTATTAGTAAAGGGGTAATACTCCACAGACAGAGTGTGGTCTCCTCTCAGAGGCAGAGAGTGAGAGGGACAGTGTGAGGGGCAGTGAAAGAGACAGTGAGAGGGACAGAGTAAAGAATACAGAAAGACAGTGAGAGGGACCATGAGAGAAATCCATTAATTTACATTTAATGTTATTCCTGATAAAGATGATTTTATTTGTCATTTATCTATTGCTTTATGTTTGTCTTGTATGTTTTTCTTTTTGTTCTTCAGTTTCTTCTTTACTGCTTTATTTGGTATGTGGTTGATTTTTATGTAGAGTACCATTTTAATTACCTTCTTCTTTCATTTTGTCTGTATTTTTTCAGTTATTCTCTTAACCCTTACCTTGGGAATTAGAATTAATATCTTAAAGTTATAACAACTTATTTTGGATACTATTAAATAGGTTTCAAGTATATAAACACTTTATCCCGTAGTACATCTCCTTCCTTCCCCCTTTATATTGTTATTGTCACAGATTACATCTTCACACACCGTATTCCCATTAAAATGGATTTATAATTACGGTGTATGAATTTTCTTATTAAATCATATAGGAGAAAGAAAACAGTATAAACACTACCAAAAGTACAATAACTGACTTTTATATTTACCGATATAATTACTGTTACTAGTTGTCTTTACTTTTTCTTAAGTTCAAGTTGCTGCTGAGTATCCTTTTCATTTCAACCTGAAGGACTCACTTTAGCATTATAGGATAGGTCTGCTCGTAATGAACACCCTCAGCTTTTGTTAGTCTAGAAATATCTTAATTTCTCTTTCATTCTTGAAAGATGGTTTTGCTAGACATATAATTGTTGGTTGTGGGGGACTTTAAATATGTCATCTGCTTTTTTGGGGGGCGGGGGTGGGGGTGGAGGGACTTTAATATGTAATGTGACTGCTTTTTGACGCCATAGTTTTAGATGAGAAATCAGTTATTAATATTATTGAGGATGCTTTGTACATGACAAGTCCTTTTCTCTTTCTGCTTTCAAAAGTTTCTTCTTGTCTTGGACTTGACAATTTCACTACAATATGTCTTAGTGTTTGAGTTTATGATTGATTAGAGATCACTTGGCTTCTTGGTATGTGTATTTATGTTGTTCCTCATTTGGGAAATGTTAAAGACATTATTTTTTCAAATTTGTTGTTGTTTCCCTTCTTTCTGGTACTCCTATAATATACATGTTCCTATATTTGATGGTGTCACCCCACAGGTCTCTCAAGCTCGTCATTTTTCTTTGTATTTTTTCTTTCTGCTCCTCAGAACTATAGTTCAATTGTCTTATTTTCAAGTTCACTGATCTTTTGTTACACTTGTTCAAATCTACTGTGATTTTTAAAATTTAAATTTTAAATTTTAGCTCCAGAATTTTTTCTATGATTTCTATGTCTTTATATTTTCATTTTGCTCATATATTATTTTCTTGATTTCATTTCAATGTTTAACTCATTTACATATTTAAGACAGTTTATTTCATATCTTTAATGAATAATTCCAATGTCTAGGCTCCTTCTGTGATTGTTTCTGTCAAATTGTTATGTTTTCCTGTGAGTAGGCCATTGTTTCCTTGTTATTTGTATATTTTATAACTTTTATTGAGAATTGGATCTTTGAGCATTATTTTGTAGTTTAACTCTGGAAATTTAATTCTTTCACTCCTTGGGGATTGTGAATCTTACTTTTTTGTGGGTGGGATTATTCCATTTATGACTTTCCATACTATTTTTTCAAGATGTGTGTTCTTTGTCATATGTAGTGATTGATATTTCTGTTCCATTGTCTCTGGACAACAGGAGACCTGATAAAGATTTCCTTAAATGTCTGTCACCCTATTTTGAAGTCTCCTGAAAACCATTTCAGCCTGTGGGAGTTAAAAAATATCCACTAGCCTTGTGCCAGTCCCCTCGGTGATCAAATGCAACATTCAGCAATGAACACAATGCTGATATATTGCCCACCCTGGCTCCAGCATTCTGCACCATGATTATGAGGCTGGGGGATGCGGGATGATAGCTGTTACCATTCAAAAGGCTAAAATTCCCCCAAATTTACCCTTTACCAAGGTCTTCTCAGACAGCAAGTGTTCAACTAGACTCTAGAGCTCTAAAATAATTATGTCAGACAGTTCCTGCCCATAAAGCAATTCTCTGGATAGAGGCATGGATCTTTGGAGTTTCTTTCTTTGCCTTCTTTTGAGAAAACACTCCTCTTAGTTGCTTACTTGACCCACACTCTTAGATTAGGAAGAGTGTGGTCATTTGTTTGTTAATGTTTTGATTACATGTTCTCCTCTGTTTCTTCTTCCCTCTACTGTAAAATATAATGCACATTCACATATTAGAGACCCTGAGAACTCCTACAGTATAACTAACTGGCCCACATTTAACCAGCCTTTCCCAAAGTTGAGTATAGAACCTTTCGGTAGTATTCCTATGAAGATCTCATGGAAAAGTGTTCTTTGGAGCACCAGTTGAAGTCTGCTTTTCTTCCTTTCTCATGTAAGCATGAATGAATGATTTCCTTTTCTCCCTTCCTCCAGTTTTTCAGGTTGTTCAGATTACCATCATGGTATATTTTGTCCTTTTCACACTGCACTATTTTCTTTTCTACTTATTTCCTCTAAAGAAACCCTGTAATTCTGGTGGGAAAATATTGGCCTTCTGGCTGTCACAATGGAAAACAAACACTGAGTAAAAAAAATCCTCTATCATTCCTTTACTCTTAGCAATAAGAGCCAGAAATTTCTTCATTGTATAGAATCACAGGTGGCAGATATAAAACAGGAAGAAATGCAGCTGTGAACAAATCTGTGGGCTCTACTTTGGTCTTCTGGCACTTACCACATATAAGTTACACTGAAAACCTAGATGAGCAGACAGAGTTTCTCCTCTGGCGTCACAATTTCTTTTGTGTTTACTCAGGGCTCTAACTATTACTAGTATCAAGAAGGCACTATTGACTATGCTCTCAAAATATGCCCTAAGTCTCCCTATTTTACTACTTGGCATCATAACTCAAGCCAAGACTTAGAGGAGTCTTCCTTGTTTCTTGTCTTTCTTTCCCATATCACATCAAACCCATTAGCAAATCCTGTTGCCTCTAACACCAAAATATATTCCAAATCCACTGGTCCAAGTTATCATCTTCTTTCACACCTGAACTACTCCCACAGCCTCCAAGATACCTTTACTCTGGCCTTCTATATACAGTCATCCTCCACAAACTTCAAACTGTGACTCAGATCATATCTCTTCTCTCCTGGACAACAGGGAGTATTTAATACCAGCTCTTTAATATTGTACACAAGTTCTCCATCCTTACTTGCTGCCACATCTGCCTCAGACTTTCCACTTCATTCATATAGCACTATATATATCCCTGCATATAGCCTTCACCATGCTATTCTGGCCTCCTGGTCTTTGCTTATTCAGTGTCTTCTATTTCAAATGCCTCCACAGTCCCTTTCTTGGTTCTTTTCAACTTAGCTTTCATAGCTTAGATAGAGAATCACCAACTACAGGAAACTAACCTGACACAGTCTGCTCTCTCCCCAGTGTGTGTGTGTGCTTGTGTACCTATCAGACATGCTTACCTCCTCATTGTTCTCACATCTTTTGTACAAAGCTCTATTATTACACTTTCTAGTCTTTTAAAACATGTTTACATTACCTTTCTCTTCTACTACATTGTCAGTCTCCTAAGAGCGGAGATCAATTGTCATTCCTTTTGAATACTGTATCCCATTGTAATTGGCATAAGGCCAATTATATAGTAAGTAAACATTCCTAAAATGCTTCTTAGCAAATGTAGTAATCAAAGAAATACATTGATACATTTTTGCACTGAAGGAACATAAAACTGATGACATCTTGATGATTAGTAAATACTCAACATTAATTATATGGTTATTGACTATCCACTATGTGCCAAGCATTATTCTAGTCACTGAGCATATAGTAGTGAAAAAGTTTTGATTTGGAAGTTTAAGCCAATGCAATATAGTACATGAAACAGGTAAACAAGCATAAGTATTAGGAAGAAAACAAAATATTATCAAAAGTGATATAACTGTAAAAATAGAAATGTTTTACTATACAAAACAGGCTTACGAATTGGTAAGAAAGTCCATAGGATCCAACAAATATATGACTAAAAGTTAAGAAAAACAATTTGTAAAAGAGCAGCAAGTACTCTACTACGAGGTTTACAGATTATGTAATTATATCAAGAAATCATAGCAGTGATAGCAACAACAAAATGTATACTCTTTAACCCACTATAACAGTTCCTAAAATCTACTCTGAAATATAATCTAAAAAATGTACAAAACTATATATGAATTTCAATTAAAGAGTTATTTATGATAGCAAAAATGGATAGGTACTGCATACTGAGAATGTGGAAAAACATTATATCATAATGTGCAGTTGTAAAAAATATTGAGTGTGGTACTGATGTCACTGCTGAGAAATGGGCAGAAGTGGAAACAGCTATAACTTCTGCAGGTTACTAAGGTAACAATATACTGAAACACTCAAAACACACCCATATTCTCTGATCAAGAATTTTACTTCTAGAAATATCCTGAGAATAAGCACTTTCATTCAAATACTATTTAAAATAGCCCAAATTGGGAAGCAATTTTAAAAACTCAATATAAAAGATTCTAAATTATGATATATCCATACAGTGGAACACTAGTCATTAAGAAGATGATGAGGTGAATTTACTGATATTCATGATAACAGGAAAAGACAGGTTTCACTCCCCATAAAGGATGCATATATTCTGAGGGGAAACAAAGTATCTGACACAAGTGATACTAATAAATGTTTCTGAATAAATGAGTGAATGAGTGAGTAAGGTAAGAGGTGTCCTGGTTGTCCCTTGATATACTATTTTATACTTATCTTTTTCAGGTGCTCATTCTGGCTTCAGATTTGGTGGTGGGTCACACTTTATCAGCCAGATGAGTTCTACCTCTCTCTTCAACTACCATCATAGAAAACTTCTTCCTTCACATTAAAAAAAAAAAAAATCTGTATTCAACTTACTAAAATGTTTCTTTGGGTTCATCATATTTGAAGCTTTCAGATTTTTTTAGTAGTAAAAGCTGTTTATTCATTAGTTGATAAATGTTGAAACTATGTGATGGGGACATGGGATTCACTTTATTATTATATTTTTATATGTTTGAAATTTTACAGATTCATGACATTTTTATAAGTTGCTTATTGTTATATAATTCTGTAACTATTTCATAATTCAATTAATTCTAGGCAAGGAATTTTACTTTTACATTTATCTCCAGATTGGCTGAGCCACGATAACATTACATTTTGCAGGAATTCAATGAGAATTTATTAGGTAATATATAGAGAAGACTCTAAACTCCTCTGGATAAGTAGCCATTGTACCTAAACCCACATTTCTTACTATAGGATAAACAGAGGTGTCTGAAGGCTTTGATTCTTTTAAACCCTTTCCTTTTTAGAAAACAAAAGTGTAGTTTGCTACCAGCATTAATTTAACATCACACGTAAGGATGCTATGTTTTCTAGGATTTTCAGCAATTGAGAATTACTATATTTTGTAAACAGAAATACCACTACTAAAAACTGAATGCTATAAATAGGATGAGGTCATTTGTTTCCAAAGACTATCGATCTACCAGAGCGATGTGAAAATAATAATAAAAGCAAGGTATTTCATGGCATGTTTTGGGGGTAAGGTTAAGACTGTAATTGTGAATTATCTCAGGGTAAACACTGCAGCTGCAAGTGTTGCTGGTGAGTATTCTCAGGGCAAGCAGGCAATAGGTTAAAAACAATTTAAATAAATACAAAAGGTTATTAGAGGGAAAAGAGTAGACAGCCTATAAGGAAAAAAATTCATTATAACTCACCAAGTTTCTATTAAAAAAAAATATCTAGTCATTTTTATTATTATTTTCCCCTCCTTAACTATGAGCTATTTTTAAGTGCCATCTAGACCGGCTTCAGGTAACATCTGGATAAAGAAAAATTACTTGTTATTAAAAACACAGACATTTCCAAACTATTAAGACAGATGGCCTAATCACCTATACCAGCACAATAGTAATACACTCATCTTTCAAAACACTTTCCATCCATCTCTCCTCCTAAAGTACTTAAAAAATATGATTACTGTTTTTTATTTAAAAAAGCATCTTTTTGACAAAAACTTAAATCTATACATGACAAGACATACTACAATTCAGGAAGCGACTTAATGGGTTTTCAAGTAAGTTACTATAGGAAACATGGGAACAGAGAAATCAGCTAATTGACTATTCATGAATTTGAAATATTCAACAGAAAAGTGTTTTTATGAAAGTGTTATGGGCTGAATTGTGTCCCTCCCAAATTCATATGTTGAAGGCCCAAACTCCAATACCTCAGAATATGACTTAATTTGGAGATAGAGCCTTTAAAGAGGTAATTATGTTTAAATGAGACCATTAGGAAGGGCTGTAATCTAATCTAATCTAACTAGTAGAATAATTTTGTAATCTCACAGTAAGAAAGGTCTTACTTCTTTACTACCTATGATACAAAACCCAGAAGCTATAAAAGATGGATAAATTCAACCACAGGAGAATAGAATATACCTGCTTTATCAAAAACAAATAAAACTAAACTACACCTTTTAAAAAACTGAAAGACTGATGACCAGCTGGGAGAAAACTAACTGTAATGCATATCACTGGCAAAGAGCTATATTTATCATTTCTAAAGAATAGATCTATATCACTAAGATAAAGATCAACAATCTATGAGAAGAAATATCAAAAGTCATCAATGGGCATTTCATAGAAAATAAAATACAAATGGTTCTTAAACACAGGGAAAGATGCCTAAACCCATAATTATAGTAAGAGAACCGCAAATTAAAATGATAAACACAATTTTCTAGTTTTTAATCTGGTCAAGATCAATACAGTAGGTTGATAAAGGACAGAAATAGGCTTTTATGTATACTCTTAATAGGAATGTAAAATGGTGTCATTTGACAATGTCTGCTAAAATTAAATAGGCACATATCCTCTGATCCAGTAATAATATTTATAGAAATTTATCTTGTATCTCTTCCTCACACATGTGGAAAATGATGTATCCACTGCAGTATTGTCCGAAGTAACCAAAGAGGAAGAGCAACCCACATGTCCATCCAAAGGGACTGATTGAATAATAATATCTCTAAATTAGAAGTCAGTGAAAAGAATGTAGCAAATATTTATATAATAATATAATGTTACTGAACGATCTCCAAGACACATTTCTGATACAGAAAAGCATGGTACAAGGGAGTACTGTTACCGTTTTTACAAGAAAAAAATAAAATAATGGCAGAATATATATATATAACTATGTGAGTTTATATATTATATATATACTTGGTGTGTTTATTACACACACACATACCCCCATCTCTGGGAAGGTGTGTAAGAAACCAGTATCCGTGACTGCTTCAGGGGATGGGTATTGAGTAGCTGAAAGAACAAGTATGGGAAGAAGACTCAGTTTTCACTGTATACCCTTTGGTACTTTTTGAATTATGTATATATGTATTAAATATTTCTGGAGGAAGGGGCAAGGAGATAAGGGTAAAGGGGTCAAACGTGGTGATGGAAAGAAATCTAACTCTGGGTGGTAAACACATGATGCAACATATATACGACTTACTGTTGAATGATACACTTGAAACTTATTTGATTTGTTAATCAATGTCATCCCAATAATTTTAATAAAATAAATAAAAATAAGTATTTGCTTGAAAAACCAATTAAATACTTAGAGAATATGAAATCGGAGGGCAAAAAAACAGTAAAGGCATGGAAATCTAGAGGAACAAAGATGCTATAGGTAATACAGGGAGGAGGTGAGAGAATTAAAATGTTAATCAAGCCACAATCAGGGACTGCCACGTGCTGATTAGCCCTGCAGCCAGGCCAGGAGGACACTCCTTCAGAACAAAGGATGATTTCTGCTGGATTACTAACAACCCACTCTCTACACCTGTGAAGGGGAAATGGGAACCAAGAGTCATTCCCTATAGCTAAAACCATGGGGAACCTATAAATTAAAGGCTGAGAACTGCCAGCAGGACTTTCACTCTACATATTCTTACCTTTTCACAGCTACATACTCTTCCCCTTCTTCACTGTATGTCCTTATTAAAGGAAATGGGAACTAAAGAATGACAAATAAACTGAATTCCCTGAACACTCAGAGTCCCTTTCAGTGCCTTTACTCAGTCTCTCTTATTGTCCCTCTCACATCCCCTCTCACTCTGCCTCGAAGAGGAGATCACACTCTGTCTGTGGAATGTTATCCCTTTTTTCGTAAACTTTCCTTTTGACTCTAATGTTGGCGTGTGTGTTGAATTCTTTTATACTCTCCGCCAAAAGACCCTCTTCTCTCGGGTGCAGGGCTTGGTCTCCTCCCACCAACTTGGGGAAATTTGCCCTGTCCTGCATCATGGCTACTATATAATTCTATTTATATAAAGTTCTCAAACATCTGAAGGAATCTACTGCATCAGAAATCAGGACAATGGTCATCTGGGGCAAAACAGAAAAGGAGAAACAAGGCAAGGCACCAGGGTGCCTGGTACAAACTGTGTTCTATTTCTTAGACTAGACAGGAATTATAATCACTTTGTGATTATTCACTGAAATGTACATTTATGCTCTGTGTATAATCCTGTGTCTTATAATGTTCAATAAAAATGTATTAAAATAAAAAATTAAAATAAAAGAAATTAAATTTAAAAAATTAAAACAAAATAAAGCAAGTTGCCATCTGATATCCTCAGCCTGTTATGGAAGAACTTAAGTAAAGACTCATCATGATCACTTGCTATGGACACAATAAAAAGATCCCTCCTCTGGGAGAGAAGTTTAACTTAAAGAATTATTATAAGTCAACTTCAAAACTAAAAATTTAACAAATAAAAGAAACTTTTAAAAATTGCTGATAAAGTCAATAGTTAGCTTTATTCAAGTGTGAATAAAGTGTCACAAACAAAAGAATCATGTTCAGATAGGTTTCTTCACCTGGAGAAAATGGCCTGTACAACACTTTGAGGAGTAAACACAGATTCTGATAAAGTCAATAGTTAGCTTTTAAAACAAGGATGCTGAAACTTTTCCTCAAAAGTAATAAGATTTTCTTGTTTTTGGTAAAAATTAATGTCCTATGCATAAGACAGTAAACATGGTATCCTAAAAATAGTTTTTTTAATCCATTAATGACCATTTATGTTCCTTAAAATTAAACCTACAAACAAGCTACCAGAGACAATTATGTGCTTCTATTACATAAAATCTATGTCAAGTCCTGGCTTCCTTCCTTTGGCATTTTTCTATGATAAAGTGACAAAAATGTTTGTGATAAAAATGTCTTTTGCTACAAACTCACAGCTGGCAACCTCTGGATTCAGTTCTTTCTACTCACCAGGGAGGGTAGATGTGGATAATGTCTTGGGGATGTGCCCTGAGGTAGTATGCAGTTTCCTTGGTGAAGAGAACCTTTAGGCCAGTCCCAGGGGCCTCGCCTTGAAAAGAGCTCTCAGCCTGTAGCCCCGCTAGCTGTTCACACATGGCAACTTGGATGGTGCATTCCTCATGCAGCTCCAGAATTTTCACAGTTAATATACCAGATCTACCTAGAAGGTGAAGAAAAGAATAAAAGAAAAAATAAAGTCTAAAAGACATATGGTTCAAGTGTGAATAAAGTGTCACAAACAAAAGAATCATGTTCAGATAGGTTTCTTCACCTGGAGAAAATGGCCTGTACAACACTTTGAGGAGTAAACACAGATTCTAACATGCTTGCTGTAACATCTTTTTTTAAAACCGAAATAGTCTGCATGTCGCCTTTAATACATTTTAAGCAACATAAAGTTGTGCATATGGAAAACTCAGACCCACCATTTCACAGAGCATGCTTTTACACCAAAACTTGAATCTTTTGATAATCACAACCAAGGGAGTACAGCCACTATCTAACCTTTTTTTACACGCCCTCTTCACCTCATTACCTGCTTTGATTCTCTAGTTTGAAATGATGCAGTATGACTGATTGGCTTCAACTGTTCTAATAATCACAAAGGTTAAAAGTTGAAGATATATGCAATATGCTGGGTGTTAGGGCTCTAGATAGAAATGGTTGGAATTCAATCTGGATTCAAGTACTGGCTCTCTTATCCAGTTGGCCAAGTTACATAGCATTTCAACATCTCAGTTTTCTCATGTGTAAAACAGGGATCATGCTGCCTGTTCTCAATTAACATTTTCTAGAATCAAATGAGATAAATGAAGTTGACAGTGTGCACAGCCTATAACCCACAAATCCTAGATATACAACCAGAAATTCTTGTCAGATGCACTAGGAGACCTAAACATGGATACATATATCTTAGTATGATTTGTACGAGCAGAAAACTGGATCAAGCACAAATCAATAGGAGGATGGATAAATGATGTTGTGTTCATACAACAGAATACTATATAGAAGTTAATGTGAGTGAAACAGATCTATATGTACCAGCATGGAGAGATCTCAAAAATGAGGGAATATACCAGATATTCAGAGTATGACACTTACAATGTTATTTTTTAAAGACAGAAATCCATAAAATATTGTTATGAATACATACATAATAAAAGTATATAAGTATGGACTAGCAGCATACACAGAAAACTCATGATTACTGCTGTATCTAAGGAGAAAGAAAGGATTGACTCAGGAAGGGAACTCAGGGGATTTCCAACGTATCTGTCATGTTGTTTCTGTTATAAAAATATGTGTATTAAAAAAGACAAAAGATTAAAATGTGTTACTAGTTCTAGGTGGTAAGTAAACTATGTTTTTCTATTACTGTTTTTTAATTTAAAAAAATTAATTAAATGAAATTACAAATGCTAAGTGTCTAGCACAGTGCCTTGCTAAACACAGACACTAACATGAGTTTCTTTACCACTTCAGTCAACCAGTTAATAGTGAATAATAAAAATTAATATTTAAATAGTATCTAGTTTTTAGTTACATAATTTCATTTCTATTTCTTTCTTCCTTTTCCCATTCAGTCCCCAAATTTTTCACCCCTTCCTTTCTATATGCCAGTAGCATATGTTCACATATTAAGCAAGGCTACAACACCTCCTCAGAGTACTATCTTGAACTACTATTTCCTATCATATGTATCTATCTTGCTGCTATTTCTTAAGGTAAGGAAGGAAAAAGAATGGGGGTAGGATATGAACAAGCACAATGTTAAGCTAGTCACTATGTGGGAAGGAGACGGGGGAGTGAAAACAAGTATTAAAGAAAGGCACTGACTAAGATGTGAATGAACAGTCTGCTCTGCCACTATAGCTGTTTCTTTAATAAAAAGTAGCTCATCTTTACCTGGTGAACAGGAAAAGAAGTCAGCACAACATGGAGGTCACTTTGGTGCACACACCATTTATCCTAGGCAAGGAAGCCAGGGCAGTGGTGGAAAATAAGAGTCTTCAGTAGCAAATGGCAAAGCTCTAGGTTTAGGGACTGCACTAGCCACAGGAGCATTTTGGACATATTTAAAAATTTTTTTAAACTTGTACCAGTACTCAGGGCTCATCCCCAATATGGTGTAGCAGGTATGCCACCTCACCCATCAACCACTGTACCTCCAGGGCCACCTGTGCTCTCTAGTACGTGATACCCTGCTCAAGATCAAGTGTGCCAGCTGAGCACATGCTCTTGGTTCTGTGTGGCTATATACTTGCAGTGGCAATCTCTAGCCACACGCTCACCTGCCTGCTTCAGCAGCACAATTTCTCTCCTCGGGTACTATTTATTGCCTTGTGCAGCTCTGATTAAAAAGTGACATAGGTTTTCAGTGGTCTGCTCCAACCCTACAATTCCCATAGACCCTGACAGATTTTATAAAAGGCGAGATGTTGCAGAAACTCATAAACAGTATTTCAGCAAAAAAACCTATATTACTAAGATGAATCATAGTGCTACTAGCTACAGTTTCTTTGAAGATTTTTATGATAAATCCCGACAATATTCCAATAACTATAAATTCTGCTCAAGACTTGTAGCACCAATAACTTGTAGAATAAAAACACTTTATGATATTGACTACCACCATAACCCTGGTACACTGCAGCATGCTTGGTGACTAAACAGGTTTGGGAAAGAATGATGAGCAGCACTATCTTGACCTCACCACAGAGCTAGGAACACCACTATGCTCTCCCAAAGTATTCTAAAACCTCCCCTACAAAACCTCTAACACAGCCTTAGGGAAAATCCAGTGGCTAGCCTTCCCTGAAGAAAATACGGCAGTGTAATTTCCCCTTTGAGGGAGAAAAAAGCACGGGGCAACCTAAGACAAATTAAGTATTTAAGGCAAACTTTCAATGTGAGCACAAGAGATACTGGTTTTACAAATGAAGAAGACTGTTTCGCAATTAGATGCAAGGTACATAAAAGGCCATTTGTATGCCAGAGGGGCAACATTATCCAAAATGCTGTAAAACAGCCAAAATATCACCTCATCCAGGAAGTGTTTCCTGAACCAGCCAAAAGCAACTATTCCTTCTCTTGGAAATCCTCAAATATCTTATCTACAGTTATGTTTCTTACAATAGCATCCTCATTTTTAAATGGAGATAGTATTAACTATCCTCAAAAACATCAAGAGAGAACACAGAAAGCCCATAGTGCAGGGCCTGGGCCAACACACATACAATAACTATAGCCACGATCACTATCATCAATGGTCACTGGCATTATTAATTTTTCAAGGCATTTTCAAATCTATTATTATACTTGATCCACAATAACCCATTAATTAAGGAAGGAAGATATGATTCTCTTTTTGATAGATAAGAAAACTGAAAAAGTTAATTGCTCCAAGACATTTTTAAGGTCTAAGAGGAATACTGGCAGGTCTAATCCTAGAAACTGAGTGTACTCATAAGTCAAGAACCAAAATGCCTCTTAGGTAAATACCACTTAAAGATAGAAAACTGTGAATGGTGCTTTTTTCCTACTTTATTATGCTAAAATATAGGAAAGCACATCAGATTGAAAAATGAACTCTAGTGAGGCTCTTACTGTAGCTGGACATGGTGAGGATTTAAACACTGGTTTCTGCACTGAAACAAGATAACTTTTCATAGTACTAAACATAGAGGAGAAAGTGCCACAAAGATCAAATTGAGAGCACAAATATTAACCTATAACATCAAAAACTTTAAATGATTAAGGAACAGGAATAGAAATAGTCATATAGAAAATATACCACAAGATCTAGTAATTTCTATCCATACAAATGTCTAGCAGATGAAACAGTTCTTAGATAAAAATGGAAAATATTTAACTTAAAGGCTAACATTTGCTGAATAGACGTATGAATGAGTGATTTATGTTATTGGCTGACTGCTCTTTAAAAAGTCTGGTTTCAAATGACCAAGAGGCCACAAAAGAATTGAGCAAATGATATAAGAACAAAATATATTTGTAACTACTTGGTTAGCACACTTATATAAACAAAATTTTATGCCTGACTAGAGTCCTAGGAATACTTTTGAATTGAGAATATACCTAGTCTCAAGGCCAAATATATATTATTATAGTCAAATTATTATATTGACTATAATAATTCTTATGCTCACTGGGCCCTCCAAATGTCAAAAAAAAAAAGGATTGTATTCTGGTGAGTTCAATTCTGTAACATAAGAAGTTTTTGCTTGCTCTCAAAGTCCATTTCACCTTTTTAGAGAAGAGTCCACTCTTGTTCTGGTTAGGAATAAATGCAGTCTGCCTGAGTCTGGGAGATAAGGGATAGGAGATCAGCTCATAACTGTCAAACAGAGAAAAGTCAGGTTTTATACTCTAGATGGGAGGACTTGGGGTATTTCCTCTGAGTGTGATGAGAAGCCAGTGCAGAAGGGATATGATTTGCTTCGTTAAGAACAGATGAGACACAAGGGAAAAAGTAGGGAGACCAGTTCAAAAACTATTGTAGCAATCCAAGACAGATGATGGCAGCTTGGACCTGGGGAGTGGAAACAGACATGGTGAAAAATGCTGGAAACTAGATATACTTTGAAGACAGAGTCAGTAGTCCTTGATGGACTACAAGTAGGATATGAAAGTAGTCAAGAATGATTCCAATATTTTTGACCTGAGCAAGTCAAGTAGAAGAATAGAGTTAATGTTTACTGAGATGGGGAAGCTTTCTAGATGAGTACGTTTGTGTTTGTGTATGGAAAGGGGATGGTGGCAAGGAAAAATACTGGTATCAAGACATCAGTTTTAGATATATTAAGATGCATCTTAGTCATTATAATAGACCTAACTTACCTTCCCAGTCTAATACATCACCATTTTGACCTATTTTTCATAAGGCCCACCAGAGTTATCTTTTTCTTTCATTGAATCTTTAAAATATCACAAATAAGTCTGAGGAATCATCTGAAATCTTGGTGTTTCCGTAGTTGAACAACTCAGACCTTATGTATCAGCCTGCTGAACTGTTCCTTTTTCAGAAACACATACCATTCAAAATTGTTGATATCTTTGTTTTTAACTGTTGTAGCCTGTTGAATCAAAGCAGCTGAATTTGGTACAAGTTCAATGTCATTTCCTTCGAGAATTAACTCAAAAAAAAAAAATTAAAAATACGACGTGGTTCCATAGTACAGCAGTTAGCACATCTGCTTTACACGCAGAAGGTCCTGGGTTCGTGCCCCAGTGAGGCCACGGTCCATGGTCTACAGCCATGCCACCCTGAACAAAGCTTAGCAGGGTTGAGCCTGATTAGTACTTGGATGGGAGACTACCTAGGAAGACCAGGTGCTGTAGGCATAAATAATAAATAAATAAATAAATAAATAAATAAATAAATAAATAAATAAATAGATAGATAGATAGATAAATAAATAAATGAGAGAGAGAGAGAGAGAGAGAGAAAGAAAGAAAGAGGAAGAAAGAGAAATTTAACTCATCTTTCTGGGCTTAAGATACTGAACAAGCAACACCTGACCTCATCCAAATCCTGTGGATATATTTTTCACCCAAGAAACTTCATATTTCAACAAGAGAACCATCCTCTCCTGAATAATGACATTGATGGGGAAGTGAGCATACAGACCTCATCTTGTAACAGAAGCCCAATGTAATGCCCTTAATCATGTTCTATACATGACTACAGATAGTGCAGAAAGTAGCTATTTCTTTTCTGTTTCCCCACCATTTGTCAATCCAGAGCCTCTTTTTCTTTCCGAGGAGATTGAGTTCTACACTGATGTGACTGAAGTCCCTTTGCATGGTGCCTCTGGGGTGCTTCACAATAACCATGCATCCCTTCAGAGTGAATAATTTTGCCTATTAAACCATGAGCTCTGTGCTGCACCTGCATAAGTACCAATAAATATATATGAATGAACTCTAATACAAACTGAGGTAAAGGACTTTGGGAACTATTTTTCTAGTTTTGATTTCACTGCCAAACCAAGATGGTTTGACCTACCTCCCTTTACTTCAGCTGGACTTGACATGTACCTAGAGAATGCAAATTAAATGTGATTCAAGTGATGCTCCAAAAAGAAAAATGAACAATGCATTCCAAAAATCAAATCCAAATGATGTTTTATCTATTCATTGTAATATATTAGTTTTTTTCATTAACATGCACTGAAAGGTGAATTTTATTTATTTGTACATAATTATACTATTTTTTCTTCTGAGGTTACTACTATGCCTAATTTTACTAATGATTCCCTAAAACCTAGCAATATTATGCTCCTATAAGTACTCAATGAGTGAGTCTCTTATTAACTGCATTATTGCATTATTACTACTGCTTGGTAAATCAAAACTTTAGTTTCTGAGTAAATGTTTTAAATTGCCACCACATTCACAATTTCACAATACAATTCATAAAGCTCTAACCAGAGGTCTAGATTTTAATACATAAAAACTAAATTATGAGGAATTCACATCTTTACCCTGTAAGGAAATCAATTACTTTTTGTTTAAAATTCATGCTCCCTCATAAAATTTTAAGTCATCTGGCAATGATGAACAGACACATTTCTTAACCACAACTGCTTACTGAGCTGTAAACAATTGTGCTTTCACTTCTTATTTCCACATTTTTTCTTGCCTTTCACCCAGTTTAAAAAATATTCTCTGCCAAAAGCCACAATAATTCTAAGCATGAAACAGAAACCCGAAACCCAACCCTTAAAAATAAAAAAAAAACTAGACAATACTGACCAGGAGACTGGAAAGTTTATCATAGTCCACAGCAATGAGAACAATCAGAAATTAACACAGCACATCAGCCACCTGAGATCACAGTGCCACAGTGCTGCTGCCAACCATGTCACTGTGACTTGTTTTGCAGGGGTGGCCTTACTGTTCTGTAGAGGGTGAATGGGTAATAGGAGGTCCCATTTTTTAAGAAAGCTAAGTAAGGAAAAAGCATATAAAGGCTCCAGGAAGGCAAAGTTTATGTAAAACCAGACAAGAGGGATATGTTGTACTAAATGTTTGTGTTCTCTCAAAATTTATGTTAAAGAGCTACCCCTCAGTGTGGCTGTATTTGGAGATAGGGTCTCTAAGAAAGTAATTAAGGCTGCATGAGGTCATAAGGGTGGGGCCCTCATGTGACAGGATTAGTGTCTTTATGAGACACCAGAGATCCTCTCTCTCTGCTGAGCACAGAGGAAAGGCCATGTGAACACATAGCCAGGTGGCTGCTGCCTACAAGCCAGAGGAGAGCTTTTACCAGAAACAGATTATGGTGGCACCCTGATCTTAGAATTCAACCCCTAGAAATGTATGAAAATAAATTTCTATTTAAGCCACCCAATCTATAGTATTTCATTACAGTAGCCTGAGCTGACTAAAACAGATTTCGGTACCATGAGTAGGGTGCTGCTGTGACAAACACATAAAATATATATGGAAGCAGCTCTGGAGCTAGGAAATGGGTAGAAGGTGAAGTTTTAAGGTGCATTCCAGAAATATAGACATTAAGAGTGATTCCAGGAGGTATCAAATGGAAATGAAGGATAAGTTATTGAAAATTAGAGGAAAGGTAACTGCTATGGACTAAATGTTTGTATCCCGTCAGTCATATGTTGAGGCCTTAATTCCCAACCTGGCATTTGGAGGTGAGCCACTGGGAGGTAATTAGGTCATGAAGGTGGAGCCTCATGACGGAATTAGTATCCTTATAAGACACACAAGAGAGATATCTCTCTTCTCCATATGAGGATACAGTAAGAAGGCAGTTGTTTACAAAGCAGAAAGTTGTCACCAAAAACTAAAATTACTGGCACCATGAACTGACTTCCCAGCCTCTGAAACCATGAGAAATAAAAATGTTATTTAAGCCACCCAGTCTATGGTATTTTGTTATAGCAGCCCAAACTAAGACAGCAATTTTTGTTATAAAGTGGCAAAGAACTTGGCTGAATTGTGTGCTAGTGTTTTGTAGAAGATAGAACTTGTGAGCCATTGACTAGACATTCAGCAGAGATTACTAAACAAAATGTTAAAGGTACATACAGCCTGGGTCCTTCTAACTTCTGGTAAAATGCGAGGCGAGAGACAAAATTGAAGGAAAAAAGCAGAACTTCAAGATTTAGGATATTCTCGGCCTGCCCATATTGCAAAAAAATGAGAAAGCATGTTGGGAAGAGAATACCGAGGGTATGGCTAGAATAAATAAAGAGTTTATGGGGTTATATGAGCTGAAGCACTACCAATTTGAATTGAAGGAGACTGAGACTAGAGCAAATGAAGGAAGGTTGTTGAGACTTCTTACATTCTACAGGACAGGGCAATAGAGCTATTCCATGAGCGTGCATCTTTAAAAAAAAAAAAAAAAAAGGAAGAATGACCCCAAAGCCCCAAAGGCAATTCAGAAATTGTAAGGGTAGTCATTCTCACCACAGGCCCAGGGGGCAGGGCTGAATATTTCTCCCAGGTTTCAAAGGGCTAGGCCACCTCTTTGTTTCTTCAGTGAGCCAAGTTGCCCACTCCCTCCCTGCCTTAGGGCCAGAGCCTTTGCAGAGCCACAGGGGTAAGAAGCCCAAGAGAGCCATGGGGGTGACACAGGAAGGCTGAGCACTGAACCAAAGAGGATTTTTCTTGAGCCTTAAAATCCAGTGAAATTGTCTTTGTAGTTTTTGGACTTGCCTGGGACTTTATCTCCCCTTTCTTCCTTCCTATTTCTTCCTTTTGTAATGAGAATGTCTATTCTACATCTGTCTCAGCATTGTATTTGGAAGCACATAGTCTTTGGTTTCAGATTCACAGCTGTTCAGGAATTTTGCCACAGGATGAAATGTACCTGGAGTCTCACCCATATCTGATTTTGGTGATGTTCAGATAAGACTTTGGACTTTAGACTTTATGATTGATGATGGAATGAGTTAAAACTTTGGGGGCTGTTGGGATGGAATGAATGTAGTTTGAGTGTGAGAAGGACTTGAATTTTGAGTCAGGGGAGGAATGTTATGGATTGAATGTTTGTGTCCACCAAAATTAGTATGTTTAAGCCCTAAGCCCCAGTATAGCTGTATTTAGAGATAGGGCTTCTAAGGAAGGAACTAAAGTTAAATGAGGTCATTAAGGATGGTGGCGCTGATTTGATGATAGGATTAGTGTCCTTATTAGAACAGACACCAGAGAGCAACCTCTCTCCTATTGCACACAAAAAGGTCATATGAGCACACAACCAGATGGCAGTTGCCTACAAGTCAGGAAGAGAATTCTCACCAGAACTGGGTCATGTTAGCACCTGATCTCAGAATTCCAGCTTCTAAGAACTGTGAAAAATAAGTATCTGTTGTTTAAGGCAGTCTGTGGTGCTTTGTTAGGACAGCTCATGCTGACTGAGACAGGAGACTATTACAGGATAAACTTTCCAAGATGTGATGCATAGAGAACTACCTTGTGGGCATACTGACCATTTCCAATCTGAATACCCACAAAGCAAGGTCTTCTTTATCGAAAAAGTTCCTCATTTAAAACATCTTATTTCACAGCACTGTAGGTAATGCTTTTGGCTCAGAAAATAGGATTAAAAAAACCACACTGAAAACAACTTTTAAAAGGTCATATGGCTATAGAAAATATGGAAATAGATATTTAAATATATCTAATTGTATAAACATAACATCAACTGAAAAATACATGTATTAAGAAAAGTTTCAGGAACCCAATTTTAAAATAAAAAATTACTAATTGTGAAGGTTAGTAGAGTGAGTCTTCTAGAGTTTAGAGGCTCACACCTACCCCTCCCTAAACAATCCTGAAGGACAGAACTGCACGTTCATCTGTAGAGACATACCCACTGAAAGGCCGAATCATTGTAAACCTGTGTAGCAAAAAAAGCTGAAAATACACTTACTGATGTGTAACAGAATCCAGGGTGTCTGTATTGCCATGTTTTTCTTGATACGTATCCAGTACCAACATTTAACCCTCTCCCCTTTGTAACAACTATTAATAAAGGGTAGTCTAATGAACATCTTCTAATTCATAAGTTAAGTCACTTTAAATTGGGTCAATACAGGTAAAATCTACAATTAGCCAGAGCAGTGCATGTCTCAAGAGTACAGCAAATTCACACCTACTATATAAAAGTGAGTATTTTAGTCTGGGGTGCTATCTCCTGCTACTAACATTAACAGTAACAAACACTATCAATGATGAGAGGGAAAAGGAGAAAAGTAATTAATTTAAAGATTAAAATGAAATGATGTCATAAAAGTACCGATCTTGAAAGGCATGCAGTGAGAGACCAGGGAGTTCAAATCATAGAAACAATGAAAGGAAAGTAAAACACTCACAGAAACGGTGAAGTGAAAATGCTCTGAGAATGATTTTACATGGGAACAATATACAAGGCAAGGCAAAACACACATAATTTTAAAAGCAGAAATAACCTAGGGGGTGGCTCCATAGTGTAATGGTTAGCGTGTCTGCTCCTGGGTTCACACCCCAGGTGGAGCCACTGACCACACCCGGGTGCTCCAGGCCCTGGGTGCATGCACGAGCATGTGGGAGGAGACGCCCCGCCTTCAGAGATACAGTTCTTAAGGGGAAAATGGCAACATCCATAGGTCAGGGGTGAAAGTGCGGAGGGTGGGATTAAAGGGGGAGGGGAGCAATAACCTAAATGTAACAGTCAATTTTTCTCAATAAAGAAACTGAGGCGCAGAACAATTGACTCATGTAAGCCTTTAGCTCTGGCAGAGTTGGGACCAGAACTGATATCTCCTGATTAGGACCATTTTTGCACTCTGGTGTCATGAAATATTTTTAAATTAACTACTGATATTCACTTATTTACTTCATAAACACTTCCTGATTTACTAGGCACTGCTCAGGGTAGCTGGATAAGTCCTATACATCTCTGTAGCACTTTGCAGTTATTATTTACTTATACTTTGTATAATTACAATACGACATGATACTGGAAGTATAATTATAGACAAAGAGAGAAAACTATATTAGGCCTAGTGGTTAAGCTATATCATGAAAAGTACAGCTTTCCACAGGAAGGAGGTACTTAGTGTTGGGTGGCACAGAAAGAGGGCACTGGGAAATAAGACTGTCAGGTAGGCTGGGAGTGCAACTGAAAATTTTCACATTGGAGAGTTTAAAAGTGATAAATATTTATTCCAAGGACCAGAGGCTGTCAGTGGAAATTTTTTAAGGCAAAGGAGTGATAGTATCAGATTTGCCTCTTAGGATGATAACCTTGAAAGGATGAAAATGAGGAAAGGTCAGTGGTAGGGAGACCAGATGGAGATTGACACAATAATCTAGACATGTGGGAGTATGGGCCTGAACTAGTAGCAAATGGGATAAATGAAGAGATCTCACTTGAGACATGGTTTTAAGATAGAATCATCAGAATCTAGGCAATAGATGGATTGAAAAAATATACTGGAAAGCCTAATCGAAGACTGCTCAATTAATGGGCCAGAGAAGGTAAGTGCTGGGACATGCTGGGTCTGAGGGGCCTAAAGGATCTATAGGTGCAGGTATGGCTACGGGATGGGCCAGGAAAGCCAGCAGGGCAGAGTTACCAGATTGCCCAGCAGTCCTGGGGGGAAGGCAACATGGAGATCCCCAATTACCTAGAAAAGGCATAAAAACAAGAAGAGGTCCAGGACAAAAGCCTGAGGAACACCTGTTGAAGCTGCACGCAAAGGAGGAAACAGCAAATAATCAAGGAAAATGAACACGGGAGGAGACAAACCAAGAGGGAGCATTGTCCTTGAAGAAAGAGCAACCAGCTGTGTGAGTACTGCTTGAAGACAGCAATTAGGAACGACTATTTCTGTACACAGGTAGAAATGAAGCAGTGTCATACTGAGTTGGAAGGGGTGTGAAAATAGATCTCAGGCTACTCTTTAAATCTCTATAACGATATAAAATCAGTTTCCCATTCTTTCAAACTTTTCAAGGCATTTTACCAATTCAAGAATTTGTTTATTCTGTTTGCAGACTGAAAAGGTTCCTATTTTGTAACAGAAAAATTTAATACTGATTCTGTTGAGAAAGATAAGTCGTATTAGATGATAAGCAGCAACCCATTCTTAGAGCACCTTCTCTTTCAGTAAGATTCATGCTGCATGGGCTATTAGAGCAGGGCTACCCAGCCTGTCAACTCCCTTGGCAATCTTTCCTGAAAGATGAAGAAAAGTCAAGTCTGGGCTTGTACTTTCAAACAGGTTTGTCCAGGCAACAGAATCCCAAATGGAAAACCTGTGACTCCTTTGAAAATAAAAAGGAGCTAAAGAAGTTTGGAAAACTAGATTTGTGGAAAGGTTAAGATGACATACACTAAATTTCACAGCATGACAAAGGCCAGTATGATACTGAACTTGGCTAGAGGGTACAAATGACAATAAGTTAACAAGCCAAAGAAAATGCTGCCTTGTTAATATCAATACTTTTCTGAAAGTCTACTACAGGATTTTTAACATATAGATAATTTTGTCATTAACAAGGTCCCAATTTAATACTACGAATGAATTTTTATTTATCAAACCACATATGGAATTCAAAAGGGAAACACACTTTACACACTATATGGTTCATTTAGAATGGGCTAACTTTGCAGTCCTATTCTTACAATAGAAAACAGAAAAAAAGATTCTCTTAAACCTCAGGCCTATGAGAAATCAATCTTAAAACTGCAGAACTGCTGTTTTTCTTTTCATGTTAAAAAGAAGTGGAGAAAGCATACATTAAATAAAGCTACAAGAAACCTGAAAACATTATTTAATTCTGCTGTATTACCAAAACTTATTTCATAGATTTTTAGATAGAAAATTCACAATTAATTTATTTCTAGGGATGAAGGTGAAAAGGATATGACAGAAGCAGCTATGACAGATACGTTAGCCAGAGTTGAATTTGGAATTAAGTATCCCTTCCTCCATTTCTCAGATCCCATCATTATTTTCAATAAAATTATGAAATAACTTGACATTAGGAAAGTCAAATACGAACTCTTTACTCTTCAGTTAACTTCCACTTAAATGAGCATGGGAAATTATAATCATTTGGGACATGAAATCACAGCCTTAATAGTAGACAAAACAATATCATAGTTTGTTTCTTGACTTGAATAACTCGGCCAAGAGTATTATATGAATTCTTCTTGCTCATGACTACAAAGAACCATATTAAATATCACTGCTACACTGAAATGTGGCTATCGATATAAAAGAAGGAAAAAAATAAAGCTTAAACACTATAATTGGCTTTCTGGTTTTATTGGCCAGAGAGGAAACTGGAGATAATCCAGAGACAGTTCTCTTAGCCCAGAGGAATGGGAAAGTTAAGAAAAGGAACTGCAGCAAAACCTCTCCAGCCAAGTCAGACCTAATTTACACAGAGTAGGTCACGGCAGTGTCACTTCAACTGAAATAAAGGGTGGTAAATAAGGTAAATCAAGGAGTTTAAGAAAAAAATTTAAATGACTTTTTAAAGACTTTGAACTAGAAAACTAACCATGTCATTTTTATTTAGAAACTAAACTAAAAATTTTAAAGGCATAAAATACTGCCCAAAATTGACCAAATTAAATGAACAGCTCACCACACACCTATCTTTCCTAGCTTTAAACACACAATGTTAAGAGACTTAGATTAATCATATGTATTTTCTAACAATTATTTTTCAACTAAATTAAGGGACATTACTTTACCAACCAACTTGCTTTGGTAGAAATAATCAGCCCAACATTTTCTACCTTAAGTTACTCTTTAATCATGAGAAAATAGTGCATCAAGGAAATTAGGTAAATTTTTTAGACACATACATATCTACAGAGAATTCTTGGCTCTTCTTCCTGCTCACACCAATGTTTCTGTATAAAAAATGCTGGCCCTGACACTTGAGTGGTCTCTCTTGACCACTCAAGTGGTTAAGTCTGGAACATGACCCCTGAATTTCAGGGGTTCCCCAGCCTCAAAGCAGCCCCTTGAAAGCAGTGAGAAAGAGGCAAGCACCAGATTTCTGGCTGTCTGTTCCCAACAATGCTGAGGGGACGCCAATGAATGGGTGCCACAGCCACTACTCCTGGGGTGGGCCAGAGGGATGGTGGGGCAGTGTTCTCACAGTCTCAGCTGTCCTGTCCATCAGGAACATAGAAATGCTCATTTAAGGTTCATCCAGATAATAAGGAGAGTTTTAGGAGTGCCTAATGGGAACCTGTGGTATACGAGATTATAAAACCAAGTCTCTGAGCGGATCCATAGCTTATCGAAGATAAAGAACTATACTCTGCATTTTGAAAAACTGCCTCACTGGAATAACCAGTCTCATTATTAAAATTTTCACTTTCTGACACAAAAGTATACATTTTGGTACTTCATAAATAAAATTCAGGGTAGCGTTCTCTACCATTTCACATTTTTCTCCCCTTTTCAATTACAGTTGACATTTTATATTAGCTTCAGGTGTACAGCATAATGGTTAGACATTTATCTAATTTACAAAGTGATTTCCATGATTAGTTTAGTGCCCACCTGGTTCTATACAGTTATTAAATATTACTGACTATATTTCTTTGCTGTACTTTACATCCCCGTTACTATTCATTTTCCTCTCTTCATTGTGAAAAAAAAAATTTTGATTTTGACAAATTACTTCTTACATAAAATATTTAAAAAGAAACTCTGTCCCAATACCTTTTCCAAAGGTAACTATTATTAAGTTTTCAATAATTTATTTTATAATATTTACTAATACTTCCACACTATTTCATAGTGTGAAAAAGTCTAGAAGTATTAGTTAGAATTATACAGGAGCACTATCTTATTTTATTATAATTATTATCAGGATAAGAAATAGTATGTCATATTTTGCAATTTCTCCTGAAATTGTACAAATAAATATTCTTCAAGGAGTAATTCACTGCAGTCCTTCTCCTTCATAATTCCTAAGGAGAATGCTTTATTTTCATTGGCTTTGTTTCTTTTGTTTGATTTACTTAACTGTACTTCAAAAAGTAAAAATTTTACAGACATTATTCAAACATCTTCAAGTGTAAAATACTGTTTTGTTTCCTTTTAAAGAATAAAGTTTTAATATTTTAAGGAAGCAAAAAAATTAATTATAATGTTCTAATGGGTCAGACAATTCTGTCAGTAATGGACCTATATTTGTTGCTTATTGGAAGTTTCAATTAATGCAAGTGTTGACAAAAAAGGAAATGTTCTATGGAAAGTAATTTTACAGGGAGATCATAAATCCCTAACTGAGCAGGTCATTGAGAGTAGTCACACCCCAGTACAATAACTTCGTTAGTGAGAAATTTTTAAGCAAGTTCTGTCCATTGTTCTTTGCATCTAGGTTAATACCTATGAAATGTCAGAATACCTTTCAAAGGCATAACCACCCTTAAAAAAGCATATAATCTTGTTAACCTGCAATCCTGATCTTGCTTTCTCCTACCCTCATGTAATCTTCCTTAAATTCTCTCCTTAATCTCAAATGCATAAAAGCAGTTGCAAAACTGTTATTGTCTTGAGCATTTGAGATCTTACTCCCTAGCATGTTGTCCCTTTGGCTCAAATGAACTCTGATAAAAATTTTCTAGGTTTGGACAGTTTTTTACTTTGACATTTATTACTTGGCATAGTTGACAGGATTCTAAAAAAGTCCCAAGACCACCCTGTGGACCCAGACCCAGTGCTACGTACAAGCAAAGGCCCACTGTGTACCACTGGCTCCCTGCTTCACATCCAGTGAACTTCGGTGAGTTTCCCTTGGAATTCCAGGCCCCTTTACTTTAAGTAGCAGGCCATGACTTTATTTGAAAAGTGGATAATCCTTGGGTGGATAAGGGTTGAGATAGCCCAGGGGAAAAAAAATGGGTTCCTGCTTTTATTTTTGGCTTTTTAACAGGATTGCTTACTGAGAGAGTATGAACAAAATCTCTGCTGATAAAACGAGAGACTGAACCCTTCTTCAGCTCCAAAAGAGAAAGCACACTTGCTTACACAGCTGAAATAGTCAATGGGGTTATGATAGTTTTTTAGATCTCTAAATCTTGAATGACAAAGATGGGTACTGGGAGTTGTCCAGTAGGGTAATAATGCAGCTGATCACAGGGAAGCTGGTGGGAGCCCTGGGGAGAAGGGTAGAGTGCCCTGTACCGGGTGCACCCCAAGAGAGAGGCCTGAAAGAAGGGCCCACGCCTTGGAAAATGGTGTGGTTCTGGCAGTGTCCCGTAAGCTCTCAGTGGCCCTTGCTCAGGTATTCTTAGATGATTAACAATCTTTGCGGAGCTACCTGAGGGAAAAACTCCTCTAGGGCATAAAGCAGTCCTATAGAGATATTTATCGTATTTCCTTCATCCAGAGACTTACATGGAAGAACTGGTTTTCCTTGGAAGTTTGTTCAGACTCTACAGATCTCAAAATTAACATGTGAAATCATACCGCTGAGGCTGACAAACCCCATGTCAGTCAATCTCCCATTAATACTAAAATGGCCAAAATGATGACCCTTTGATACTTCTAAATTAATTTTTGTGTGCACAATTAGAAAAAAACAGCTATAAAATCAAGCAGAAATTGAAACTATATTTAATTGGTCTCTCAAAGGTTCAAAAAGAGGATTTAGATAAATGGATCAACGGATGATGTCATTTAGGTGTCTACCCAATTCTTTAAGGTATTAAAAATTCTGTCCTTATTTTAAAAGAGAGGTCTTTTGTGAAGGATGGATATAAATTGTAAATGCCTCCAAAATAAAATTTAATCCAACTGCTCTCTGTGTTTGTCTGTATATGTCTATATATGTATGTTGTAAATGTGATAGTATGGTTAAAATTAATTTAAAGGCAAGGACATATAAAGACTGGATAGTCTTGAAACCTATATAATTTTATTAAACAATGACACTCCAATAAATTAATACATACATACATACATACATACATTTAAACTTTCCTTAAAAAAGACTGGATATTCTAAAATTCTCAGATATATAGAAACTAATTCAAATGCTTTTCAAGTTCACGTGGTTTGAGACTAATCGTTAGTAAGTAAAAGCTAACTTAAGTGTGCTGGTTTAAGTAAAACAGACGTCTTTATTTTGCCTGGGTTTTACAAAAATAAGTCCATGTTAATAATTTACATTTATGGCTATAAAAAATGTTTCAAGAGGTTATAAAATGTCCGAGCTAAAAAATGCTAATTGATTATTTCTTAGTTTTCACATTAGACATTGAAGTTGTAAGGGATTTTACATCAAAGTGTATTTAAGCTGGACTTAGATGGCAGAACTTATGAGCTGACATTATTGAAAGGAGACATCTTACACGATTACCAAGGTTTTAATCACTTCAAGAAAATGCCAAGTTGGTATCAGCTTTTTATCACAGCAAGCTCCCATAGGATAGACTTTAGATATCATTAACTGTAACCTGGAGCTTGTGGTTTCTCTGTTTTGAAAGGACATAAATAAAAGACACTCTGGAACCACACTGGAAGGAACTTTATCAGGTGTCTAACCACAAATGGATATCTACCCCTGTCTACGGACATCTAAGACTCCTCAGGGACTAGAAGACGTCAACGAGGCCTGTGTACCTATGGATTGATACTGAACTCAGAATACATTTTGACTGTCTTCACCTGTATGCTAATGATATTAGTCATAATAATAGTTATACCTGTCCTTTGAATTTTTCTAGTCTTAACTGTTTATGATTACTAAACATTTATAAGATGGCTGTAAATACTTTTTCATGGCTTATAGTAAATGTTATACTATATTCCAAATACAGAAAAATGAGACAGAAAGCAAAACTTGGATCATGATAGTTCACAGGACAGAAATGACCCAGAATGTTTTATTTGCAACAAAAGCCATAAGACCTGACTGTCTTCCACTTACCTGATCTTCCCTTTTGGGAAAAATTCAGCCTCAACTCAGATCCCACGGTTACAGTACTGCCCCATCTCCAATGGTCAAAAAGATGATGTCAATACTAAAATTTCCTCAGAATGAGCCTTCCTAGCATTGTGAGACCATACTATCCAATCAAAAGGTTGGTCATCAATACATCCTTTAGATTGAATTATGACCAAAAGGGGGAACTGTGGATGAAAAAATAGAGGAGTCTATGGAAAGTAACCCTACAGTGTGATTTGATCATAAATTCTTAAATGGGCAGGTCATAGTGGGTGGTCACGTGCCAGGCCTATATCATCTTTAGTGAGATTTTTAAGCAAGTTCTGTCCATTGTTCTTATGCATCTTGATTAAAATACTTCTGAGATGTCAAAAATAATACCCCTAGAAGACATAACCACCCTTAAGTAGGCATACAAGTACCCTGTAATCCGATCCCCACCTTACTTTCTCCCACCCTCATGTACTCTTCCTTACAGTATCTCTTTAATGAATAAAAGAAGCTACAAAACTGTTATTCTCTGGAGCATTTGAGATCTTGCTCCCAGGCATATGTCATCAGTTTGGCTCAAATAAACTTATAAAAATTCTCTACAGGTTTAGATGCTCTTACACTGGCAAAAAAAATGAGACACAATAAAATCAAACAAAACAAAACACAGCCTAAAATAATATGGCTGCTTACCACGACAAAATAAAAAGAGATATGGTGCCAATTTGCTGTATTTGTCTAGTGAGTAAAAAAATATTAAATAGAAAACCATCTAATTCTATTACTTGAGTAGTAGAGCTTATAGGGATACTTGCTTTATAAGTACTTGTTAAGCTGCATATATATTTTCTGTACTTTGTGTTATATTTCAAAACAAAATAGTAATTTAAGAACAGCAAATGTTCACATGGTAAAGGTACTGCAAACCAAAATTTTGTAGCATCCAGGATTTTCCAAAACTTTAAATTGTACTTTTATATTTCACCGTTTGGACTTCAATAATAATCTAAAGAAATCTTTCAATTATAATAATTTTGTACAAGATGAAAAATATTTAAAATTTGGGCTATTCAGGCCAACACATATATGAAAAGATGCTCAACATCACTAACGATAAAGGAAATGCAAATGAAAACCACAATGAGATATCACTTCACACCTGTTAGAATGGCTATTGTTAAAAAGAAAAGAGATAAATGCTGATGAGAATGTGGAAGAAAGGGAACCCTTGTACACTGTAGGTAGAACTGTAAACTGGTACAACCACTATGGAAAACAGTATAGAGGTTCCTTAGAAAATTAAAAACAGAACTACCATATGATCTAGCAATTCCACTTCTGGGAATATATCCGAAGGAAATGAAAACACTATGTCATAGAGATATCTGCACCTATATATTTGTAACAGCATTATTTATAATAGCCAAGACATAAAAACAAATCAAATGTCCTTCAACAAATGAAGATGTGGTGTGTGTATGTATATGTACGTATGTGTATATGTATATGTATGTATGTTTATGCATATATACATATATAAAGGAATACTATTCTGCCACAAAAAGGAAATCCTGCCATTTGCAACAACATGGATGAAGCTTGAGGGAATTATGCTAAGTGAAATAAGTCAGACAGAAGGACAAATACTGTATGATCTTACTTACAGGCAAAATCCAAAAAAACAAACCAAAATAACAACAAACCACACTGATAGAAAAGAGATTTGATTACCAGTGGAGAGAGGGGAAATTGGATGAAAGTGGTCAAGGAGTACAAACCACCAGTTATAAGTAAGTAGTAGGGATGCGATGTACAACATGGTGACTGTAGTTACCACTGCTGCATGGTATATCTGAAAGGGGTTAAGAGAGTAAATCCTAAGAATTCTCATCACAAGAAAAAAACTCACATTTTTTTCTTTTTCTTAATCTATATGAGTGAGGAATGTTAACTAAACTTACTGTGATAATCACTTCATAATATGTGTATGACAAACCATTATTCTGTATACCTAAAACTTACATAGTGCTGTTTTTCAATTATATCTCAGAAATATCCCTATATTTCTATTATATCTAGCACCTTTATTTGCAATAGCCCAACAATCAAAATGTCCTTTAATGGGTGCACAGCAAAACAAACTATGGTACATCAATATCACAGAATACTACTCACAAATAAGAGGAAACTAATTATTGATATATACCACCTTGGATGAATCTTAAGGAAATTCTGCCAAATGAAAAAAGCCAATCCCAAAAGGTTACATATCATATTATTCCATTTGTCTAACATTTTTTGAGATCACAAAACTAGGGAAAGGTGAACAGATTAGTGGTTGCAAGGTATTAAGAAAAGAGGGGGCTATGGCTAGAAAAGGGTAGCATGACAGATCCCTGTGGTGATGGGCACATGAATCTACATAGGTGATAAAATTACATAAACAAGCTATACACATATATACAAGTGCATGAGTGAATTGTATCCTGGATTAATATCTGGTTTTACTGTAGAATATAGTTAGGAAAGATCTTATCATTGGGGGAAACTAGGTGAATGACATAAGGAATCACTCTATTATTTCTTACAACAGCATTAGCTGCATGTGAACCTACAATTACCACAAAATAAAAAGTTTAAAAAAAAGAAGGTGTAGAAAGATGTGTTGGAGACATTCACTCAAACGTTTCAAATTAATAAGCAGGCTCTACATCCTTCTCAACTATGGAGCAATAAATAATATCCCTCAAATAGAAGAAATGTGGGAAGAAAGGCCTAAAATCTAGAAAAAAAAATTACAGATTACTTTGGTAAGACGTAATTTTTTATATCTAAAGGAGATAAATACAGACTCAGCGAGATATGCTATAGTTAATATTAAGAACAAAAAGCAAGATATGATTCATAAAATTACTAAGTCCTAGATTTCTCATTAAACCTATTAGAAGAAAAGAAAAGCCAAACCTGATGTAGTTCATTTGTTCAGCTGAAACTAACCTAAGATAAATAAGCCATCTGAGTGCATTAGAAATAAAGTGGGATTCTGATTTTGGTACCATGAAACCCAAAGGTACAATCAATCCTTAAGGGAGAAGAGGGGATGCTGCTTTTGGTCGCTTCTGAACTATCAGATCTGACAGCAATGAAACTGAACTCTGAATAATGCAGTGTCTCTTTATTTTCACAATCTATTGAATGCTCATTTTGTCTTTGCAGCATTTATTAATAGTATAAGCTCTTAAGGTGAGGTACTCATTCTGGATAGGGAAATTGGGAGGCTTGGAGAGTTCAGATTAATAATATAGATATTTTAATAAATCCATCACTAAATTTCAGCTGTTTACTAAATTTTAGTTCTTGGGATTGAGGGGGAGAGGAAGTAACTTCTATTTTAGATTTTCTTTTACTTTCTTGGTTACTACATACAAATTACGCAGGTATGAGAAAATATAATTTTATATTCAATGAAAAAAATTATTCTGCCAGGCTTGGAGAGTTCAGATTAATAATATAGATATTTTAATAAATCCATCACTAAATTTAAACTGTTTACTAAATTTTAGTTCTTGGGATTGAGGGGGAGAGGAAGTAACTTCTATTTTAGATTTTCTTTTACTTTCTTGGTTACTACATACAAATTATGCAGGTATGAGAAAATATAATTTTATATTCAATGAAAAAAATTATTCTGCCAGGCCATAAAGTAAACAAAACATTAAATTGAAATGTTCCTAATGTTTATGTTATATCAAAAGTAAAGAAAAAAAATGACACAATCTATTACAATATATCAAGAGAAGGATCTAATACACCAAAAAAAAAAAAAAAAAAAAATTCACCTGAAAAAAAAAAACACAAATATGTAGAGGCTAAAGCAAAAACAACTCAAAGGTTTAATCTAAAAATCATAAAAATATTGAGAGAAATGAAACACAACAATCCAAAATCTTTAGGGACACACACAAAAAGCAGTTCATGAAATTTATAGGGATAAAGGGCCTACTCTAGAGAAATAAAATCAAATAAAACAATCTAAACTACAACACAAGCAACTAGAAAAAGAGGAACAAATGCCCAAAGGAGAAGAGAGGAAATATTAGAGTTAAGAGCAGCATTAAACAAAAAATACACCAAAAAAAAAAAAAAAAAAAGAAGAGAAAAGATCAACAAAACTAAGGTTCTTTGAAAAGATAAATGAAATAGATAAATTTTCAGTCAAACTCATGAAGAAAAAAGAGAGGGCCCAAATAAATAAAAGAGAAATGATAGAGAAGTGACAACCAAGACCATAGAAATACAAAGGATTGTGAAAAACTACTATGAACAATTATATGCCATATTACTGGATAATCTAGAAGAATAAATTCCTAGAATAATACAATCTTCCAATACAGAATTAGGAATTAAAAAAAAATTGAACAGACTGATTACTATTAACAAAACGTAATCGATAATAAAAAAAAACTCCCAACAAACAGAAGTCTAGGACCAGACAGCTTTATAGGTGAATTCGATCAAATATTCAGAGAAAATTTAATTTCTATCCTTGTCAAACTACATCAAAAAAACCAAAGAGGAAAGAATTCTTCCAAACTCATTCTACAAGGCCAGTATTAACCCTATAAAAAAACGAGACAAAGATACTACAAAGAAGAAAATTACAGGCTAATATCCCTGATGAACACAGCTGCAAAAATCCTTAATGGAATATTAACAAAACGAATTCAGTAAAACATTAAAAAGATCATATACCATAATCAAGTGGGATTTATTCTAGTGATGCAAGGATGGTTCGATATCTACAAATCAATCAACGTGATGTACTGCATAAACAAAATAAGGATAAAAATCATAAATCATCTCAATAGATGTAAAAAAAGCATTTGACAAAACTTAACATCTATTTATGATAAAAACTCTGGCACTGAAGAAACATACCTCGGCACGGTAAAGGCCATGTATGACAAACCCACAACATTATACTCAATGGTGAAAAGCTAAAAGCTTTTTCTCAAAGATCACGAATAAGACAAGAATGTCCACTTTCACCACTCTTATTCAAGAGAGTATTGGAAGTCCTAGCTATTGCATTCAAACAAGTAAAGAAATAAAAGGTAACCAAACTGGAAAGGAAGAAGCAAATTGTCAATATTTGCAGATGACATGATACTATATATAGAAAGAACTAAAGATTCCACCAAGAAACTATTATAATAAATGAATTCAGTAAATTTGCAGATTAAAATTCAGAAAACTGCATTTCTGTACACAAATGACAAATTAGCAGAAAGAGAAATTAAGGGGAAAAATCCCATTTACAAAAAGAATAATTCTATCCATCGAAAAGAATCAAGGAATAAATTTAACCAAGGAGGTAAAAGACCAGTACTCTATAAGTAAACTATAAGACATTGATGAAAGAAATTGAAGAAGACACAGATAAACTGAAGGATATACTGTGCTCATAAATTGGAAGAATTAACATAGTTAAAATGTCCATACTACCCAAAGCAATCTATAGATTACATGCAATATCTATCAAAACAGCAGTGGCATTTTTCACAGAATTGGAACAAATAATGCTAAAATTTATATGGAACCAAAAATGAGCCCAATTAGCCAAAGAAATCTTAAGAAGAACAAAGTTGGCAGTATCACATTCCCTAACTTCAATAAAAGAAAACAGAAATAAACTCATAGATACAGAGAACAAATATAGATCATTGCCAGAGATGGGTGGCATGTTGGGCAGAAAAGAGGAAGGGAATTATAAAGTACTAACCCCCAGCTATAAAAGAGGTCATGGGGATGTAATATACAGCATAAAGAATAAAGTCAATAATATTGTAATAACTACATATTGGCAACAGATGGTTATTAGACTTATTGTGGTAATCACTTTGTAAGGTATGTAAGTGTTGATTCATTATGTTGTATACCTAAACTAATATATTATGTGTCAACTATAATTAAAAATAAATTTAAAATATCCATCTAAAAGAAAGAATCAAAAACTAAAATCTATATTCCAAAAATTTTCAGACTTCTAGGAGAAAAATCACATTGGAGATGGTCACATTCATATATTAAATTAATAGATTAATTTTTGGCTGTTTTTATTTTGCTTTTTGTTTTTTATTCATGGTATAATTAAATACCCCCATCCCCACATTTAAGAAGGAAAATTATAAAGAACATTTCAAATAGGCTATTTCATGCTTATAAGCCAAATAAAAGATCATCTTTTTTCTCTTCACTCCAGGCCCCAAGTCATAGCTGGTATTTTTCTATTTGACCTCCAGAAAATACTCTCTCAACTGTGTTTGAGTATTTGGTCAATTCACTGCAAGAGAAACTAAAACAACAATTGATTTCTAATATATATTAATATGAACAAGAAGACAATCTCTCATCTTCCTATCAAAATCATAAGCTTTTAGGGCATCCTACACAGATTTACAAATAACAGTCTTTGCAATCTTCAAACCTATGTTCTACACTATGCAACTCAAATTAGTACTGTCTCAAGTATGTAACACAGACCTACACATCAAAAGATTACTTTTCCCCAAAGAAAAATCACATTTATCAATATTTCTGGTTTTGCTGATTCCTTAATTTCTTGCCTTCTTATAGTTCTAACTTTCTCTAGCCTAAACACATAATCTAATGAAGGCCTGTATAAATCAGTGCATAACATAGAGTTAACAGATACTTCATATCTGGGCTAATCTACACCATCTATTCAATCTACAACTTCCTCACATGGAAAATAAAAAAAAAGCAAACTCTATCTTAGAAGATTATTTTGCATACTAAATGATTTAATATGTAGTAAGCCCTCTGCATTGCACCTGGGAGAAAGTAAACCTCCAAATGTGATACAATTATGAGGATAATGTTGAAGTCGGAAAGAGGACAGACAGGAGCTATTTTCCCTAACCATTTCTTAAGAATTTATCGTCCAAATTAAAGTCTGTCCAAGTCTTGCTCACATGTTGAAGATATTTACAAGATTTCAAGACTATTAAGTCAACCAAATTCAGGATAGATACCTACTGGACAAATAAAGTCCAATTTGGAGTGTTAGGTTATTTCTCAATAGTACTATTAGAAGGAAATTGGTAAAGGAGTAAAATTATTTTCATGAGGTAGGATGTGACATCATTAAAAGTGTTCACCCCCACCCTCTACCAACTGTGTAGTGTGTCTAGTTGCCTGACTTATTTTTTTTCTAATTACAACTGACATTCAGTATTATTTTATACTAGTTTTAGGTGAACAGCACAGTGGTTAGACTTTTAAATAACTTAAAATGTTATCCCCCCGATAAGTCTAGTACCTACCTGGCACCATACATAGTTATCACAATACTACTGACTATATTTTTCTATGCTGTACTTTACATCCCCGTGACTACTTTTAACTGCTAATTTGTATTTCTTAATCCCCTCACCCCTTTCACTTAAATGTTCTAAGCCTCTACCTTCTGGCAACCATCAGTTTACTCTCTGTATCTATGAGTTTGTTTCTGTTTTGTTTATTTTTTAGATTCCACATAAAATGAAAACACACAGCATTTGTCTTTCTCTATATTATTTCAGTTAGCATAACAGCCCCTAGGTTCATCCATATTGTTGCAAAGGGCAGGATTTAATTCCTTTTTATAACAAAGTAATCTGCCATCGTATATATGTACCATATCTTCCTTATCCAATCATCCATCAATGGACACTCAGGTTGCTTCCAAATCTCATTATTGTATATGCAGTGTCCTTTAGAGAGACAATTATTAATAGTAGGTTTAAAATAGATGACCATGCCCACTCCACCTCTTCCCCTACTGCAGATGGAGACCACCCAGGAAGAAACCATGAAAAAGAACATTGTCTCATAGGAGTGGGAACTTCTCTCAGTATGAAATATTATAAAGATCAAAAACTTTGTTAAGAAACAAAGAGTTTCAGTCACTTACTTGTAATAACAATTTTTGAACTGCACGTTGCAACTCATTAGAAAGGTCCTGAATCAATTTAATGAAACTAAAATTATGGTAAAAATAAAAGTGAATGCAGAGAATATCACACATACTAAGTTTAGTGTTGTTTGTGAAATATTAATTTCAGCAGTGTTGTATGTATGTGCACATGTGTGAATGGCATGTGTGTGTTGGGAGATGATATATGATGTATTTCTTATTATGGGTGGCAGTCACAAAAGTCTGAAAACTACTGGCTTAGCTAAAGCAAGAAAAAGGTCTAATATAAAACACTCCAAGTCAGATCTTCAAGAATAAGTCTTCTATTTAACTATGAGAAGTTCTATGGGGAGGGGATCAGTAGACCTTATAAGAATGGACTCATATTTTGGAACAATTTTTAAGACCTATAAGACACCTAGAGGAAAACAAAGTCAGGAAAGCAGTAATGATCAACTTCATATATTTTAATGTAGCAATACTCTTTAAGTGGCATATTTTTACCTACAGTCTCAGATGCCAGTGTAAGCCTTACCTAAAAGTCCCCCTTGGTAAGAAACACACTGATGTCTCCACAAAGAAACAGCAGATCTCTCCCGATTCTGCAGTCCATTTAGTCTTTCTGCTAGTCCACCTCTGTTTAATAAATTATAATGTATTAAGTTTAGTTAAAAGAAAAACTTCAGAATGTTGCCAACATTAATACTTTATACCCTCCAACCAGAGACAAATAGAGGAAATGGGCAAATTTTAACTTATTTGACATTACATTCTTTCCTAGAGGCCCAATCTTCCTAGGTCGGTAATTTATTTTTTAAAGATTTATTGGAAGCTCAGTTTTCTGATTCTTTAAAATATGGGCTATTCTCAGATCAATTTGACTTCCTTTCTATTCTTTCTTAGTTTGCTTATTCCATAAACATGTACTGATTACTTATTTCTTGTTCTACCTAGCAAAATGCTAGATGCCAGGGATACAAAAAAGGCAATAAACTCTGCCACTGCAGTGGTGGGGGCTCAAAATCTGGTGGCAGACAGTAGGCAAACAGTTAATTGTAAAGTGGGTTCAGAGTTAGTCTATAATAACACTTGCAAGCTGTTGATAAGTAGAACACTTCTATAAGAGGATTTAGGCATAAGCTCATTATATGGACCATGGATGGATGGACACAGACACACACACACACACACACACACACACACACACACACACACACGTTCTCACTCGCTCTCGCTCTCTTTCTCTCTCTCTCTCTCTCTGAATAGGCATGACTCATGAAGTATGACTCACCATACTTCATCCATCCCACCAGACTCCATCATATCCTTATACCTTTCCTTCTACTCCTATGCTCAAGATAGGCCTCTCGTCCCCAGCCCTAGCTCCATTTCCCTTTTTGGGCACTGGCAGAGCAATCATTCCTAACCACTCTGTCTCCACTGAGTACTCCCCATTATTCTCTAATCTGTCTCCCCTTTCTCTGAAATCTCGTTAGACACTAAATCCCTTCACTAGCTGCTAAGCTCCCTACCCTCCTTCCTCACTCGAATCCCAGCTCCTAGCAGTGTAATCACGGCACTGTCTCCCCTCCCAGGGTCTTGGGCATTCCTTAAGTCATGGTTCACCAGTTTCTTTCCCTATCCACTAACATTACTACTGGAGTCTCCTCAGTGTGCATCATCATCATCCTTGCCCTGTCTTAATGTAGACATATCATAAACAGATCCAAAAACTGTATGCTTCATTGCCACATTTACTCTTTATACTGAAATGACTTTTGCCTTGAAACTCTCTACTAGGTTTACTTTTGTGGTAGTGCTGCCTACTAATTCTCCTGACTTTTATTGTTTTTTGTTTGTCTGTTTCATTGTTCTATTCTAATTTAAAACACAAAGAGACCACATATTGATTACACAGGGTTGGTACATGTCCCCCTATATGGCACATCCCAGGATCTTTCACATGTCCTGCTGGACCCTCCATGTTCAGACCTTCGTGGTTCTTACACACACACCAGCCGGTTTCTTGTCTGTGAATCTTTGCTCTCTCATACATCTTTGCATTTGCAAGCATTTCACTGGTAACCATACTCATGAAAGTAATATGACTAGTTTATATTTATTTCTATTTCCCTCTTTAGCCTATAAGTTACTTAAAATGAAGAAGAGTAATTTACATGTCTTAATTATCTAAGACAGCACCTGAAATACTGATGCTCAATAAAATCTGATAAACTCAAACAGTCAATCTCCATAAAGGAAGCAGTCATGTAAGCTGGTTATGACAGAAACAGTGAATGTTCAAATTTGGATGAACAATTCTATAAATTGTCTCCAGAACTAGGACTTCTATAACTGCTTACAGGAATTATCATTCTATTCTCTCAATTTTCCTTCTCAAGTAAACAAGTAAGCATTTTTAAATTAATATTTTAAAGAAAAAGAAAAACTTTTTAAAAAGAGGTATTTAAAAAGGTGTAACATAACCTTAAAAGTTTATTCTTCTTTGCTGAATTTTCAGCAGTCCTGGGAAACTTCGTCTGTCTCTGGGGTGTATACAAAATGCTCTCTGTAGATTTCACCCTTGGGTTTATCAATCTTTCCATAACCTGTCTTCCATGTGATCCAAAATCCATGTGATATTTGTGAGAGGATTCTGAATCAATGCACAGGATATTCTTTGAATCATCTTTGTTTTCACTATCTGATGAATACTCCAAAATTTCTGTAGAACATGTCTGGAAAAAATTAAGAGAAATGCAATTAAATTTGAAGAACTCTGTATTCAAGTTCATATTTACATATGCTTATTATTCTATTCCCTTATGATTACGGTCATTGAAATAACTTTATACATATAAATTCTGTAGCTTAAACTTCTATTTTAATACAAAATCCAAAATAATCAAGCCATTTACCCAAAGACAAGATGAGATTAAGCCAATTGTAAGCCAGACATTATCTCACTGAATCCACCAAATTCAGTACAAATATTTCAGTAACTAAAGAAATGTGCCACAGAGTCAGTTTTGAAAACTGAACTAGTAATACTAACCTGAATGGCTGATGATAGTCACCGTAATTTAACACCTATTGAAAAAAGTATATAGTTTTGGATTTTAAAATTTAATGTGAGATAAATAATATTCACTATTTGTTATAAACCAAATATAAAGAAGATTGCTTCTTCAGGTGTAAACCACTTAATTTACCATAGGAGTCTCTAAGGGTAAAGATGAAAACTTGACTTTCTAGCAGAATTTCAATATAATTTTCCAGAGACTAGTTTTAAATTACTAATACCATCAGGAACTATGTAAGAATATGAGTCACAGCCTCTTTTTTCAAGCATTTCCTAAAATGTTTCTTTTATCTCCTACTCAAACTTCTGAACTACCAAAATAAAAATTTTTTTGATAAATGGATTATAAAAAGGATCTCATATCACATATCCTAACTGGAGAGAAGAGTCAAAACTTTCTTCTGTGATGTTTTCTTCTTTGCCCAGACGCACACTAAAATTCTTAAGTGTGGGAGGTATTTTATTTTTCTATGAGTTGGTTTCCCATGTCAGACCATGTTGTTCTAATGTCAACAATAATTATCCTTCAAAATTCTAATTTTTCAGTTATTATATTAGTAGCCCCTTTTAATTTAATACCCTTTTTTAAATTTAAATTAACTAAGCGTATTTGTACATTTAGTTGACTATCTTCTGTACCTGGTCAATTTGTAGTGTAGGTGTGGGTCCCTCAAAGGAGCCCTGTCTATGGATCAATATGGACTGTGTCCCTGGCCCTGTAGCAGCACTTAGCTAAATAGAGTGAAGAGGTTAGAAATATGTGAGGATTATCATTTGTGGGCACATGTGTATGCCAGGGCACTGGCATGTTGTGTGTGTGTGGCTGGGGGCAGCACTAGAGTTTTCATCATTTGTTAATCTACATAAGACAAAAGATTTATCACATTTGGCCTTTTCTGAGGATCTTACAGTTATATCCTTTTTAAGACTTTAAAAAAAACGCCATTCATCCCCATAGCTCCAAAAAATTGCTTGGGTAGTAACCTGTTACCAGCCGCATTTAAAATAAGAAAAAGTAAGTGAAAAAACTCAAACGGATTGGAGGAAACATGGCAGAGGGAGAGATGTCCTCAGATCTCTCCTCTTGAAATAACAATAAGCTAAACAACTAAAACTCAATTAAAAATGCCCAAACCACACACCAGCACATCTCAGCATGAGATCTGCAAATAAAAAATACCACACCTCAGAATGCCGGGTGTTGGGCCCTGGACTCCAAGAAATAAAGAAGCTGCTTCTCCCAGCCGCCTGAGCTCCTGCAAGAGGAGGGGGAGGAAAAAAGGTGCGGCAACTTCCCTGATCAGCATTGCCTGAAAGTGCCGGGACATCTAGCAGCCAGCAGCAGGGCCTAGTCATCATTGTGGAGCCCCAAGGGATTCATTCTAAGCAAACGCTATCGAAACTGATGCTAACATTGACAGCAACTGAAACTGAGAATAGCAAGTGTGATTAAATATCTACAAGAAAATAAAAAAGACGCCTACTGAAAACGAAAAGAAAAGCACCTTCTTTACATCAGGCTAAAGAGAGACCTTTATATAATAAATCTTCTTTCTGGAAAAACAACAGAATACATTTCCATTAATGCCCAGGTGCAGAAATAGTCCATTAAACACCATGAACAACTAAGTTGAGAAGGCATCTCAGAAAGAAAGAGAAACATCTCCAGAAAATAAGCTTACAGACATAGAAATATGCGACTTAAGTGACAGAGATTTCAGGATGGCACTTCTGAAAAAACTCAGTAAGATCCAAAACAACTCAAATCAACAACATCAGGAATTGAAAAAACAACTAGATGAGCAGAGAAAGGAAACTGAAACCCTCAAAAAGAACCGAATAGAACTTCTGGAGATAAAAAACACACTGCAAGAGTTGAAAAATGAAATAGCAAGCTTGCAAAATAGAGTCGAACAAATAGAGGAAAGGATCAGTGATATCGAAGACAGAAATCTAGAAATAAATCAGAAGGGAGAAAAGAGAAGCCAAAGAATGAAAAATAATTTAAGAGAAATACAAGAACTAGCTGATATCATCAGAAGAGGAAACATAAGAATAATAGGCATTACCGAAGGCGAGGAAATGGAGCAGGGACTAGAAAGCATTTTCAGACAAACAGGGGACGAGAATGTCCCAAATCTAAAGAATGAGCTAGAGCTTGGAATTTAAGAAGTCAATAGAACACCGAATCATCTCAACCCAAAAAGGCCTTCACCAAAACACACTGTATTAAAGTTATCAAAAATCAATGACAAAGAAAGAATTCTCAAGCAGCTAGGGAGAAGAAAATGGTAACATATAAAGGAAAACCCATTAGATTATCCTCAAACTTCTCAGAGCAGACCTTACAAGCCAGAAAGTAATGAAATGAAATAAACTATTAAGTGAAAAAAACTACCAGCCTAGAATAATGTCTCCAGCTAAGCTCTCTTTTAGATATGAAGGAGAAATTAAGACCTTTCCAGACATACAAAAATTGAGGGAATTCTCCACTATGAGGCCTGCACTAAAGGAAATATTGAAAAGGGTCAGCTCATTAAAACAAAGTAACAAAACAAAAAAATGCATAATTAGGAGTAAAGTGACTATCAGGCAAATAGCACAGGAGTACAATACTTACTAAGAACAGGGCATTATAAGCTTAAATAATACGAAGAGAATTGCTATAGCAAGATAGTAATGAACGTTCGGCATACATAGGGACAACATGAAATAACAATGGCTAAAAAGGGAAGGATTCAAAGATCCAAATTCCGAAAGGAGAAAGAAGATAAGGCACATGCAGAAGAAAATGGATAACAGTATGTGTCTGTGTGTGTGTGTATAAAACTATCCTTTATATAATCATAATGATAACCACACACCAAAGATTCAAAACTGAAGTATATAACATAAACCAGAAGAACCAGAGGCAAAGTCCACAAAAGCCAACTGAAATAAAGAAAACAGAAACACAAGGACAAGGAAGCAATGGAAACACCAAGCTACCAGAAAGCAAAAGATAAAATAGCTATAAGAAGATCTCCTATTTCAATAATCAACAGAAATGTAAATGGACTGAAATCACCAATAAAAAGGCACAAAGTTGCAAAATGGGTGAAAAAACAAAACCCAACTATACTGCCTCCAGGAGACACATCTCAGCTCTTAACACAAATATAGACTCAAAATAAGAGTGGAAAATGATATTTCAAGCAAATGGCATTCAGAGAAAAGTTGCAGTAGCAGTATTAATATTGTATGAAATAGACTTCAAAATAAAAAAGGTAAAGAAAGATACTGAGGGACACTTCATAATGATAAAGAGAATCATGCACCAAGAAGACATAACACATATTAATATCTATGCTCCCAATCAGGAAGCCCCAAAATATGTGAAGCAATTACTAACAGAACTAAAGAGAGAAACAGACCAAAACACTATCATAGTAGAGGACCTAAATACCCCACTATCGGATATGGACAGATCACTCAAACAAAAAATTAATAAGGAAATAACATCCTTAAATAACACATTAGACCATCTGGACATAACTGACATATACAGAGCCTTCCATCCCAAAACAGCTGCTTATACATTCTTCTCTAGTGCACATGGAACATTCTGAAGAATTGGCCACATACTGGGAACGCTTTAAAACTAGAGATCAACTGCAAAAAGAAATCAGAAAGAACAAATACATGGAGATTAAACAACATGCTACTAAAGAATAAATGGGTCAGGGAAGAAATAAAAAGAGAGATTAAGAGATAAATAGAAATGAGTGATAATGATAGTACAACATATCAAAACTTTTGGGACACGGCAAAAGCGGTCATAAGAGGAAAGTTCATATCATTACAGGCCTATCTCCAAAAACAAGAACGAGCCCAAATAAACAACCTAACACTTCATCTTAAAGTACTAGAAAAGGAAGAACAAATGAGGCCTAAAGTAAGCAGAAGGAAAGAAATAATCAAAATTAGAGCAGAAATAAATGAAATGAAAACAAAAGAATAGAAAAATAAATGCAACAAAGAGCTGGTTCTCTGAGAAGGTTAATAAAATTGACAAATCCTTGGCTAGACTCACTAAAGAAAAAAGTGAAAGGACACAAATAAATAAAACCAGGGATGAAAGAGGGGAAATTAAGACAGACACCTCAGAAATACAAAGGACCATGCAAGAATAATATGAAAAAGTATATAATAACAAATTTAACAACCTAGAAGAAATGGACGAGTATTTAGAAAAATACAGTCTTCCTAGACTGAATCAAGAAGATGTGGAAAATCTAAATAGACCGATCAGCAGTGTGGAAATTGAAACAATCATCAAAAACCTCCCAAAAAGTAAAAGTCCAGGACCAAATGACTTCACCAGTGAATTTTACCAAACAGTCAAAGAAGACTGAATACCTATTCTCAAACTCTTCCAAAAAACCAAAGAGGCAATAACTGCCAACTCATTTTATGAGGCCAATATTACTCTGATACCAAAACCCGATAAAGATAACACACAAAAAGAAAACTACAGACCAATATCTCTCATGAACACAGATGTAAAAAATTATACACCACGATCAAATGAGCTTCATCCTAGGGGCACAGGGATGGTTCGACATATGTAAACCAATTAATGTGATACACCACATAAACAAATTAAACATAAGAATCATATAATCATATCAATAGATGCAGAAAAGGCCTTCGACAAGATAGGGCATCCATTTCTGATCAAAACACTTAACAAAATCGGTAATAGAAGGAAAGTACCTTAACATAATAAAGGCCATATATAACAAACCCTCAGCCAACATTATACTTAATGGTGAAAAATTTAAAAGCTTCCCTCTAAGATCAGGAACAAGGTAAGGCTGTCCACTATCGCCACTGTTATTCAATATAACATTGGAGGTCCTAGCAAGTGCAATCAGACAAGAGAAAGATATAAAAGGCATCTAAATTGGAAATGAAGAAGTCAAGCTGTCACTATTTGCGGATGACATGATTCTCTATATAGAAAACCCTAAAGACTCCACAAGAACACTACTAAAAACAAAAAGCAATAAGTAAAGTCTCTGGATACAAAATCAACGTTCAAAAATCCATAGCATTCCTATATTCAAATAATGAAGTGTCAGAAAAAGAAGTGGAAAAAACAAAAAGAATTAAATACCCAGGAATATGTTTAACTAAACATGTGAAGGACCTATATAATGAAAACTATAAGACCCTATTAAAAGAAATCGAAGAAGATAAAAAGAAATGGAAAGATATTCTGTGTACTTAGATTGGAAGAATCAACATAGTTAAAATGACCATATTACTTAAAGCATTATACAGATTTAATGCAATCCCCATCAAAATCCCATCAGCATGTTCTAAAGAAATAGAACAAAAAATCATTAGATTTGTATGGAAGCACAAAAGACCCTGAATTGCCAAAGTCATTCTGAGAAAAAAGAACAAGCCTGGAGGCATCACTCTGCCCGACTTCAAATTATACTACAAAGCGACAGTAATCAAAACAGTATTGGCAGCAAAACAGACGCACAGAGCAATGAGACAGAATCGAGAGTCCGGAAGTAAACCTATATTTACACGGGCAAATAATTTTTGACAAAAAATGCCAAAAACATACAGTGGAGAAAGGAAAGCCTCTTCAATAAATGGTGCTGAGAAAACTGGAAAGCTACCTGCAAAAGAATGAAACTAGACTCTTGTCTATCACCACACACAAAAATGAACTCAAATGTATTAAGGACCTAAATATAAGACCTAAAACAATAAAATGCATAGAAGAAAACATAGGAACTAAACTCAAGGACCTTAGACTTAAAGAGGATTTTAGGAATTTGACTTCAAAGGCAAGGGAAGTAAAAGTAAAATAAATGAACAGGACTACATCAAACTAAAAAGCTTCTGCTCAGCAAAAGAAACCATCAACAAGGTAAAGCGACAACCATTCAAATGGGAAAATGTATTTGCAAGCAAAACCTCCGATAAAGGCCTAATATCCAAAATATGCAAAGAACTCATATGACTCGATAACATCAAAAAAACAAATGATCCAAAAAAAAAAAAAGGGCAGAGGACCTGAACAGACACTTCTCCCTAGAGGACATACAAAAGGCCAACAAATGTATGAAAAGATGCTCGACATCGCTAGCTGTTAGGGAAATGCAAATCAAAACCACAATGAGATACTATCTCTCACCTGTTAGAATAGCTATAATCAACAGACAAGTAATAACATATGTTGGAGAGGATACAGAGAAAAAGGAACCTTCATACGTTGCTAGTGTGACTGCAAATTAGTATAGCCACTATGGAAAACAGTATGGAGGTTCCTCAAAAAACTAAGAATTGATCTACCCAGTCCCTCCACTGGGTATTCACTCCAAAGACTTGAAAACCCATATCCGAAAACATATTTTCACACTGATGTTCATAGCAGCACTATTCACAGTGACCAGGACATGGAAGCAACCAAAGTGTCCTACAATAGACGACTGGCTAAAGAAGCTGTGGTACATATATACAATGGAATATTATTTAGCCTTAAGAAAAAGTGAAATACTGCCATTTCTGACAACCTGGATGGACCTCGAGATACTCCTGCTAAGCAAAATAAGCCAGACTGAAAAAGTTGAAAATCTCATGATATCACTTATATGTGGGATATAAACCTAAAAGCAACAAATGAACAGGACAAACAGAGACTCGGGGACATGGACAATGGACAATGGACTAGTAGTTACCAGAGGTTAGGGTGTCGGGGAGGAAGGAAGAAGTAGACAGGTTAAAGGGAGTCAAATATAGAGAGGTTGGGGGAGGATGAAGTGGGTAAAGGCGATCAAATATATGGTAGCTGAAGGAAACTGGACTCTGGGTGGTAATCACGCAGTAGAATATTTAGATGTCTAATTATAATGTACACCTGACAATTATATAATTGTATTAACCAATGTTACCCCAATAAACTTAAAAAACAAAACAAAACCTCAAACAAAGAGCTTGGTTCCACTGTTTTACAATCTCAATTATATGCCTAAATTGCTGCAGGTAGCTGCTAACCCATTAATAAGCACTGGAGTAACATGTTTTCCCCACAATACAGCCTCTGAATAAATATTAACAATAGGCCATAAAAAGAAACAGCAGTTTAGTTTGAAAATTAAGTTCTTTGATACTGAAAACTTACTTTAAGTAATATACTTTAAGTATATTAAGTAATATACTTTAAGTATATTACTTAAGAACTCCAAATTTAATTTCATCCTTTTGTTATGAAATGTCTTTTCATGTAGTACCCTAAATTTTACATTTTATCCTAGAGCAGGGTTTCTCAACCTCTGCACTGCTGCTATTTTGGGTTGGATAATGTAGTGGAGAATTGTGCATTATAGGGTTGTTTAGCAGCATTCCTGGCCTCTACTCACTAGATAATGGCATTACCTCACCAATCAAGACTATCAAAAATGTCTCCAGACACTGCCAATAAGCCCTGGGGGACTAAACCACCCCCAGTTGAAAACCACTGTCCTAGAAAAGGGTCAACCAATAAACAATCACATGTGGCCTGTGCTATGGACGCACATGCAGAAGTAAAAGGGACACACACAGTATTTTATGGGGATGGGGAGATCAGAACAAAAAAGTTATAAAACATAGTAGAAATACTGTAATCGAAGGACTGCTCAGGCTCCACAAGGAAGACATAAGAGGAACAACAAAGCCAGGTGGGGGACAGGAAAAGTTAAGAAAAAAAATGCTGCTACTTGAGTCAGGATCTGCCATCTAAAGTTAATTAGGCAGAGAGGAGAAAATAACATTCCAGGGAAAGGAAGAGGAGGACCACGAATTTAAGGCCAGAGAGAAAAACAGCATGTGCAGGAAAATAAACAAGAAACAGCAAAAGAGAAGTCTGGAGACAGGCCTTGCAGAACACAGCAGGGCATCTGGCTTTTTTCAGAGGCAGTGGGGGAGCCAACAACATTTTTAACAGGAGCTGACAAAATCAGATGTTAATATGGAATGATCAAACAACATTTTGAAAAGTAGACTAATATGGAAGAGAGAAGGTACACAAGCCTGCAGGTAGGGAAAGCAGCTAGCTAGAAGACTCTTCCATGATCAAATTATGACATAAGGAAGATATGAGCAGCAGTGGGAACAGAGAGGTGGACTTGAAAGAAAATGAGCAAAGAGCTATAACAACACTTGAGGAATCTCAGATGTCAGAAATGAAAGCGAAGGCAGAGTCAAAGAAGATCCCAAGAATCTAGTTTAGGCAACAAATAAAGAGGGGAGCATTTACCTAGAAAGGGAATTCAGGAAATACATCTGGAGAGGAGTAGTTGCTAATACTAAATCTGATTTTCATATGTTAATGTTGCGACACCTATAGAATAGCTGAGGTAAAACTGACCAGTAGGCAGCAGCAGCTCTGTGGGTCTGGAGTTTTAGGAAATGATGTGGGATGGAAATATAATTTCAGGAACCGTAAAAATGGAAACAGTGTGTGAAAGTATAAGAGAGAAGACTGTCCATGTAAATTATGTAAAAATTAGAAGAAAAAGTCCAGGTTGGAATCTTAAGAATACCATCAACATTTAAACTGTATTCAGGTGAGAAGAGTCAGAAAAGTGTTTCAGATTTGAGAAAAAAGAGATTGCAGATATGAGAAATCCATGAAACCTTGAAAATACTGTACTTTGAAGAATAAGTGGTACAAAATGGTACAGCAACTTTGGAAAACAGTTTGGCGGTTTCTTATAAAACTAAACATACTCCTACCACACAATCCAGCAATCACATTCCTTGGTATTTATCCAAAGAAGCTGAAAACTTATGTCCACATAAACACCTTCACATGAATGTATATGGCAGTTTAATTAATAATTGCCAGAGCTTGGAAGCAACCAAGATGTCCTCAGTAGGTGAATGGATAAGTAAACTGTGGTACAGTCGGACAATGGAATATTACTCAGCACTAAAAAGAGCTACCAAGCTATGAAAAAACATGAAAACAAATTCACATCACTAAGTGAAAGAAACCAATCCAAAAAGGCTACACACTGTACAACTCCAACTATATGACATTCTGAAAAACACAAAACAATGAAGACAATAAAAAGATCAGTGGTTGCCAGGGCTGGTGGTAGGAGGAGGTGGAATGAATAGAGCACAGAGGACTTTTAGGGCAGTGACAACATTATGTATGAAACATATGAGAGATATATGTAATTATACATGTGTCCAAACCCAGGGAATGTAAAACATCAAGAATGAACCCTAAGGTAAACTATGGACTTTGGATGATTATAATGTGTCAATGTAAATTTAGCCTTGGTAAAAAATGTACCATTCTGGTGAGTGATACTGATCACGTGGAAGGCTACGTATGTGTAGGGGCAGGGTATATATGACAAATCTCTATACCGGCTTCTTAACTGTAAACTTAAAACTGCTCTAAAAAAAATAAAATAAAATAATAATGTCTTTTAAAAAAAGGAATAAGTAGAAGATAAAGTGAAAACAGTAGACCTGAATAATTCTTTTAGGAAGCTTAGCTATGCATATTTTATTTTCTTTTGAAGAGAGAAAGGACAGAATAAAAGGACACATTTGCTCGGCTATACACGACTGTCAAAGTAAGTGAATGGATGCCAATAATGTAACAAACCTGAAATTAAAATCATGAAAATATAAGTGTACTCTAGACTGAAATATGTCCTCCAACCACAACCATGAAATCCAAATGTATTTCCTCAGTGAAGAATTTAATAGCAGTAAGATTGGTAAGACTTTATAGAAGCTTAGGTAGTACTTGGGAATTTCTTACCATCGATCCATGACAATAAATTTAAGGTAATGTTGCTTTAGGCAGTCACTTCTTTAATGAGTAATGTCTAAGAATATAGTGAATGCCTATTACCCACATGGTATCTAAGCTGCTATAGTTAATGCAAAGAAGTCTATCCTTGTTCTTGTATATTTACAGTCTTTCAAAACTGAAAAAATGAAAACTAAACTAAAAATACAAAGCAATTTATGGGTAATTCCAGATACATTGTCCATGCAGCAGACAAAGGAATGGAGAAGAAAGGTCACTTGGGACAGGAGTAGCCTAGAAAGTCTTTAACCAATAAAGGCATAGGCTGACCCTGAGATTGTCTCAAGTCCAGTCCTGCCCTTCATTAGCAGGTTCCCTTAGGCAATTTACTTAGCTTACCTATGCCTTTGCTTCTTCATGTTCAAATGAGAGATAGAATAATACCTAACAAATTAGGCATTTAGTAAATGTTAGCTATCATTTTTACCCCTATAGTAGTTAACGTATTTTGGTTTCAAATTTATATATTCTAGTTCTGTATTTATTTTCTATTAAGCTTTTTTTTCTTGATTTCTAAGAGGATCCCTATATACAGGACAATGAAGAATAACACAACAGGTAATGTCTTCAGCAGCCAATCAAAAAGACAAATAATGCCTTAATCAGCAGAACAAATCATGTGTCCTGAACTAGGCATTTCTAACAAACAAAGGGTATAACACACCTTCAGGAAGATAACTAGAAGCCATCACTTTAGCATATCATATTTTAGAACTCCCCCAAGCCCATAGTCCCCAATGAATGTGGAAGAGGTCTCCTCACACGGACACAAAGAAGAACTACACAAGCTGATTTGGACCCAGTCTGACAGTAAATAACTCATATTCTTTGAGAAAGGATTGTATGTGTGTGTACACGTGGACACATGTGCACAGTGTGTGTATGCACATGTATGCAAACAGATGCATGTGCCTGGACTGGGGAGCAGAAGGGAAAAAAATCCAAGATAGGTTAGAGGAAACTGCAGGTTCATAAGCTCAAGTTTACATTTTATCTTTATATTGTTAGATCAGGTTAATGAGAAAGAAGAGTTATCAGTTTTGGAATGAGAAAGACTTGGTTTTGAATCTCAACATAACTCAGCTATTTAACTGTTTCATGACTTTAGACAAATTGCTTCACTGACTCTCATTTCTCAGTTTAATCGTCCAAAAATGGAAAAATTATACCAGCAATATTTCAAGAATTAGAGATGACTATTATATTTTAAGCACATAAAAGTATAAAATTATATAAATGCATGTATCCAACATCATTCATATCACCCTTCATCAAATATTAACATGATGTAAATTTTCCTGTTTTTTAATGATGCAGTTGAAATTTCCTATATCTCTCTTCGTGTTCCCATTTTCCTCCTTCCTAGGGGTAACTCCTGAATACTGCCCTTCTTTTATTCTTTTTTATCTCTCATACACACACATACTGTATACTTTATTTTGCAAGCTATTAAACTTTATATAAAATTATAAAATGGTATCCTCTCAACACAACTCTGAATGATCTGCTTTTTTCATAAATATTATATTTTATATTTATCCATGTTCATACATCTAGCTCTATTTCAGTGCTGCCCAATGAAAGAAACATGTAATTTAAAATTTTAGCGTAGCCACATTAAGAAAATAAAGTGATGAATTATAATAAAATATTTTACTTAACCAAATATATCAAAATATTATTTTATTTTCAAGCTCTCACCAGAGTCACCTTTAGCAGTCCCTTCATGGTAATCTCAGCTTTTGCTACCATGCACTTCAAAACTCTTCCAGCCTCTCTACCCATTATCCAGTTTGAAAGCCGCTTCCTCATTTTAAAGTATTTGTTACAGCAGTACCCCAGTCCTCAGTGCCAATTTCTGTATTTGTCTGCTCAGGTTGCTCTAATAAAAACCACAGACTATGTGGCTTAAACAAGAGACATTTATTTCTGTGGAGGCTAGGAAGTTCAAGATCCAGGTGCGAGTCAATTCAGTTCCTGGCGAGAGCTTTCTTCCTGGCTCATATGGCCACCTTTTTGCTGTGTCCTCATGAGAAAGAGAGAGAGGTGGGGTGGGAGGCAATGTGGATATCTCCCTCACGTCTCTTCTTGTAAGGGCATTACTCCCATCTTGAGGGCCCCAACATCACCTAATCACTTCCTAAAGGCCACATCTCCAAATACTATCATATTGAGGGTTTGGGCTTCAGATAATTACTGCAGTAGTCAGTCGCAGAGCCAAAGAATGGCTATGTAGCTATGATCATAATATGCTAATGTTTAAAATATAATAAAATTATTAATGATTATTTTTCTTCAGTGAACTTCAGAACTAGGAGTTTCCTTGGTTAGTGATTAAATATCACAAATGACAAGATAAAGATATGTGTCTACTATGATTAGACCAAGTGGACAACTGATCAAAGCTCTGCCCATCAGATTCATTTTCTTCAGATTCCGAATTGAGAGATATAGCATCTGGGAAGTAGAAGCTAAAGACACAATAGTGATGAGTCTCTAAATGAAGGATCATGAGTTCCCGCTGGTGAGGCTCTCAGAGCTGCCCTGAGGCCCAGAGTTCAACTTTCACCTTTATCTTAAATTCCTCAGGATACATTAACATAAATCCAATAAATTCCAATCTTTCTCTTAAACTAGGTAGATTTGTTTCCTGTTACTTGTAACCAAGAGGCTTAACTATCTGCTAAATATATCCAAACAGAGAAAATGTTCCACTAAACAAATATTTTTTTCAGTACATACTATGTGTAAGGTGTTATGCAAGATAAAATTTGATGAGACATAGTTCCATAAAGAGCCTGTAATCAAATAAAGGAGGTATTATAAGCATGGTTCACACTAAATGTTCCAAATGGCCAAAGAATGGAGCCTTTATTCTGGCTGATCTGAAACTAGCAGACAAACTGGAAGAGATAAAACCTCAACTCAAAGGACTGGAAAGTTCTAAACAGAAGAAGATGAGAAAAGAGAGAAGAAAGCACATAAGTCAGGAATGCATAATGGTTATTAAAGACATATATACAACTCCAGACAAATGAAAGTCTAGAGTTCATGTTGAGAAATAAGAGACAATAATATGAACAATATAATCCTACAGATCTGGTGTGTGTGTGTGTGTGTATGTGTGTGTGTGCAGAGAGCACACATATGTTTTCACATAAAGATAAATCTAAAGATCCATCATCAGTGGGGAATATGTTCTAAATCTAGTTCTTGGAATAATGATGATTTTGGGAAAATTCACTTATATCTTTTCTATGTAGCTTCTCGGTTCCAGTGACTGATCTGGCTCAGAGGCAAAGTCCATGCATTCGGACTTGTTTCCACTCCTAACTCCACTGATGAAATGCTCTAGCAAAGTAAGTTTTCCTAGTGTTTCATAGAATTTTAAATGACCATAGGACTGGCACAGAGATACAGAACCAATTGGCAGGAGGCTAAAATGAAGTTGCTTCTCAAAGGGGTCACTGGAGAAGAAATGATCCAAGACTCCAAGCTACAAGATGGCTTTATGGTGGACATGGGTTGAAGTCGGAAAGGCTGCAAACTCCTGGACTCCTTGAACATTAAGGTGTATTTGTATGACTTTAGCTTCATTGTAGACAATTTCCCATTGGTTGTATATTAGGAATCACCATGACTCCAAGACTTCCATTATTTTCAGGGATTCCTTATTTTTATATTCTATAATACTGTGCAGCCAAGATGATAAGAAAAAAGACCCCCCTGTTTTTCTCCTGTAAAATCTGTCAGTTATTTGGTAATATATGCAAAATCTGGGCAGTGGAGAGAGCAAGAATAAAATGAGAAGCACAAACATATACTTATGTGATCTGATTAGAAAAACCAGACATAAAAGGAATCCTAAAATGTTCTAAATTGGTTGATATTTGACAATATCACTTCTTTTCTAAAAAAGTTAAATAAACGTTATAAATTTTCAATTAAAAAATTAATTAGCATAATACTCTATGCAATGTATTCATTACTCTAAGCTAATGTTACTTCCTATAATCCTATCTACAAATTCTTTCATGAAATGTTCAGGAAAGATTCTTGTGACTTCCCTGAATAATTAAAGAGCTACCCCTGAAGTGTCCCATTTCTTGTAAATCAAATCTTACTCTAAACCTATGTATGAAAGTCTACATGTCTAAGGTCCTCCTAGATAAAAACTGTGTCTACTAACAAAGTAAAAAAGAAGTTAGAGTCTAACTGCAAAATTAAGCAGTGCCTCTGTGGTAAAGCTACCTCAATGACAAATGAAACAAATTAGATGAAACACTGCTCTCTCAGAAATAAATTTTTCTTTTAAAATTTATAGAAAGGTAACACGAAGAGCAATAGGAGACTATCAGTAATAAATGATCACCTTCTTATAAAATGATATCTTTGTAGCTAAATACTTACCCAGCTAGTAAAATAAAGAAAAAGATGATAAACTAAAGTTGGTTATTCCTTGAAATAACCAACTATAAGACCAAAAAACAGCTTACTTGACTCATAATAAATAAATAAAGAAAAAGATGATAAACTATAGTTGGTTATTCCTTGAAATAACCAACTATAAGACCAAAAAACAGCTTACTTGACTCATAATAAATAAATAAAGAAAAAGATGATAAACTATAGTTGGTTATTCCTTGAAATAACCAACTATAAGACCAAAAAACAGCTTACTTGACTCATATTTCCTGCAAAAACAAGTCTCAAGCCTTTGGTTTTAGCCCGGGAGGGAAGGTATGTGTGGGTGGTTCAGTGAAGACACTTTGTGCACCCACTGCAGTGAGGGCAGGTGCTGGCTGTGCCCTCACTTGCAGGGCCAGGCGTGCTTCCCCAGGCCACATCCAGCAGCATACCAGTTTCTGCTCTCTGAGAGCCCACCCAATTACTGACTAAGCCTACATCTTACATCTGCCCTGTGGGCTCTTATGAGATCACTGAGAGTCCGGTTATGCTAAATTCACCGTGTTAATCCTGTGTTCAGCTTTCCTTTCTTAAAGTCACACCACAAATGAGAACAGTCAGTGGCATTTTAAGGAAAGAACAAGAGAATTATAAGGCCCTGTGCGCTTAGAAGCTTTTAAATCCACTAACAACCACTAAATGTTTTAACAGAGTTTGGAAGTGGAGCAACAGCAAAAATCCTACAGTAGATATGCTATGGTAGCTGTGGCGAGTCAACTCACTAAAACCAGACAGCTCTTAAAAATTAAGGGGCATGAAAGAGTACTGGGATACTGATAAATCAGTAAATTTAATTAGCAAATGCCTTCATTTTCATTCCCAATTCTAAAATGGAATTCATTTATTTAACTAATTAACTGAAGGTATGCTATGCATCAAGAATCATTCTGGGTACAATGGATATATTGGGGTTGGGGTCACCAAAATACTTACTGATGTGATCTTTAAATTCTAGTGGAATCATAATACACAGACACACATCTTAAATAACATAGGCTATTCTCTGGCTATTTATCAAGAATCACAATGGTTGTGTGAAAAAGGACAGCAAGACAACAGAAAAATGGAAAGAGTATATCAGACTCCCAGCTGCTAACAGAATTTTATTTTCTATTGGGATTAAAAAATCAATAAAAGCAACACAATTCTAGATAATAAAGAATCAAACTACTGATAGGATATATATTTTCACTGCTTATTTGGAGTGCTTTTTATGACTGAAACTATCCACAAAAATCAGAGACAGCTTGTGAAAGGGAAAACAAAAAGCTATAGATTTTCTTACACAATGAAGAAAAAAATGATAATCTTTTCTGAGGTAAACAGGTTTAACAAGCTACACCCATGGTTATACCTCTGTTAACCACTTGGCTTGCCTTCCCCAAAACAAATATGTTTCAAACCTCAAATTCCAGCCCAATAAGAACAACAGAACTCAAGTTGTATCAATGTGGGTTCACAAAAGTACCATTCCACTGCATCTTGATGTCCAAAGCACCTGCTCTGAGCAGCCCAAAGAGAAAATGAGAATCAGCTAGGGCAAAGGCACATCTGAAGAGCAAGGGAGGGAGAGAGAGATTACACTGCTCAAGAAGTAACCTGCTGGGTCAAAGTTCACAAGCATCAGCTGAGCATAAAAAAGGGGAGAGCATGCCTGAGGCCAGGAGTACTCTACAGCAAAAAACGGTAGCAATCTGCCCAGAATCAGGTCCATGTGGGCTGGCTACAGTGATTACAGAGAAAAAGAAAAGCACCCCTTTCTTCAAGGAAGACAGTGTAGATACAGTCTGTGATAAAACTTGTCTGGCCATTCTCTCTGTTTCAAAACATGTTCAGAGAAAGACACAACCCTGAATCTTTCTGCAACACCATCTTCTGTCAGACCCAAAGCAGGAACAGTATACCAAGTCCCTAGTCTGCTCAAGGCTGAAGGCTCATCTAACTCAAATCTACACTCAAAACTGGGACCTCAAAATTAATAGAGAAGCAAAAAATGACAACATGTTCTAAAAGTTAATCTGTTTATTTATGCAAATGAGACCAGAGGCAAGACACAGGCTGTGCTTCTGGTTATGAGCCAGGCTTTGTTTTTTATTCAAGGCAAACAATTAAAATCCTACACAGTAGAGGACTAGGGTGGCGAAAAAATAAAAGAAATTGGAAGGAGAACCTAGAGAAGGTAGAAGGCTCCAAAAGAAACGAGCCAGGTAAATGCCCTAAGAGAACAAAGGCAATAAACAAAAGCAAAGACAGTAAAAGCACAAAGCACAAAAATCCTGCACAGTGAATCTATGAAATGCCCTTCCAAGGACAAGTTCCATGAGATGTTAATAGGTATTAAAAGAAAATAAGCTCCAGAGTGAAATCAGTTTAAATAAACTAGGGTGAATAAAATTAAATAGTAAAATTTCTTGGGAGCTTTTAATATGCCCATGTGTACTGTGACCTCTAAAAGAAGGCTGTAATATGTAGTGTTTCCAAAACTTATTGACCACAATTTGACCAGTTTTCAACTGAGCATCTAACATAACTGAAACTTCTAAAACCTTTTTATATTTAATCATTTTCATGGAAATCCCTCAGAAGTGAAATTTCCTATAATTTCTTCTATATTTAATATTGCTAATATAGTTTAATATTTTCTTGACAACTCATAATATTCTTGTGGATAATCACTATTTTGAACTCTAAGGTAATACCATTCTACACATGCCAGATGCCTCTCCCTCCATCTACAAGGTTGTTGGCTGGCCCCAATCCTACAATGCTCAAGTCCGTTCCTAACAGCCTTTCTGACTATCAAAGTGACAGACTCCTTCTTGTTTGCCTTGAGTTTAGAAGCCAGAAAATGGCAAGGCTCAATTTTAGACTTCAGGAAGACTAAAGATTAATAAAATACAGATTCTGCTCTTTAGAGATTTGGATCTGGCTACTTAGTCACAATTGAGTTGAGCCACTAACAATTCAAAACACTCACTGTAGAACAAATCTAACGGTAATTATTTCAGAAGTACAGGGCCTCCTTCCAGATCCAAGGTTAGATGAAAAAGCCCTACTTGGACTTCTGGCAGGAGGCATCTGATCATGTATTATAAACACAAGAAGATGCTTCTTCAAAATCATCCTACCTTATCAAAATAATCCTCACAAGATTCCTTTGAGGCAAAAGAAGATATACTAGGTAAACTGATACAGAGAAAGATTATTTATATGTAGTTGTCCAGAGTCACATAACAAGTTAAGGAAATAATCTCAGGAATCTACTCACACTATACCAGGCTGTCTAGAAAATGATGCCAGCCAAAAAGAATAGGGAAAAAATCTCTCCCTCTCCCTCTCTCGCATACGTTTAATTTCAAGAGCTACAAATATCCAGAAAGATAAAATGAACTATGTCTAAAGAAGAAATCTTTCCTGTGCATTTTTCCATAACCATGAGGTTCAATAAAGGTGATTGAACGCCAAGGGCATTAATATTAAGGAATTTAAAAAGTGTAATGTTTCATAATGCTTATTCCATCATTATTTCAATAACTAAAAGATAATGTTTATTACTGGGAATTTTATTGGTCACAATAAGAAAGCAATATTATAGTGATAAGTCACCTCTGAAAACAATTATTCTTTGACATTCATGCAAAAACATGAACTGTGAAAAAAAGTACCAGACTGTTTCAGTCTCTATAAAAACTAGAAACACAAAGGTAATCTTGGAAACCTCACTCTTAAGAACGTACTTGGTTTAAACTAGGAATTCAAACAAAACAATGTTTATCTTGGTGAAACTTTAAAGACCCACTCATAATACTATAAAGTTATCCTGGATTTGATTTATGAAGTCCTGTAGGCATTTTTAAATTGAAAATAAGATAAATGCTAACTAAAAACAATCGAGTCACTAGAAAAACATATTTGAAATACAATTATAAGTAGCAAATTACATATATACACACACACATATACACACATACATACATACATGATTGGCAAACATTTTGTGTTTGTTTCTAAACACAATTTGTGTGTTTCCGAATACACTTATTATGAGGCATTCAGGAAAAGCATTAACTCAGTAGGTTAAGCTGATCCTACCTTAGCATTCTTAGAAAGACCTATTTTCATGAATGGCCTCTGACTGGCAATTTTGACTTGATCTCTTGGAATATTCTAACTCATAGAAATGTTTTGCATGCTCGGTACGTTGGCCACACTGTAGTATTGTCTAGACAGTCTGTGCCAACAATGTAATTTCTGGTGGACATATGATTGCCTTCTGGGGCACCGATGTTTGGGGCACCGCAGTCAGTCACACAAACACTATTAACTACATGACCCAACCCTGAGAGAAACCAAGTAGAAGACCACACTTTGCACATATTGCTGTAATTCACTGCTAGAAGAATTAAGTGTGTTCTGTGCACCTTCTCCATAAGAGAACTCTTGGAAGTTTTTGCCCAGTTTCCTTGAGATTGTTCCTGATGCACCTTTTCCCTTTGCTGACTTTGCTTTGTGTCCTTTGCTGTAATAAATGGTAACCCTGAGTATAATGAGTTCCAAGTCCAATGATTTCTTTTAGCAAATCACTAAACCTGGCGATGATCTTGGGTACCCCAGATGCACATAGTTTATAGGATTCTATTAATTTTAACACACTTCCCATCATTTAAATAGAGTGAGAGGTACAAACTAGTCCACACAATCTAGATAATCAGCTATGGATGGACATATTTCTTTTAATAAAATATATTCAAGACTTAGAAAATACTCAACTCTGCCACTGTAGCATGAGAACAATCACAGACAACCAATAAACTAGTGAAGATGGCTGGATTCCAATAGGACTCTCTTTGAAAAGACAGGTAAGGAGTTTGATTTGGCCTTCAAGCTATAGTTTGTCAACCTTGATTCAGAACTGAGCTTCAATAAAAATTATTCTTCTCAATAGCTCTTCTAAGTAAACTATAGATTAAAAAAATGATAAAATGGGAAATAAAGGAAAATACCAAGATTTCATTTCACTCAATGTACCTTACCATGCTACAAAATTAAAATTCAAATCACTTAAATTACAGGTATAGATAAATTTTAAAATTCAACTTATTTTTTACAGATATCCACTATGACTTCAGTAAATACCAAAAGTTATGAAGAGAAAATCCAAGTGTTAAACTCTGCTCACTGGGACTGGCACCTAGACTGGCTGACATTCCCCTACACTGGCTTTCTATTGCTTCAGAACAAATTAGCACAAATTCAGAGGCTTAAAACAATACCTACTTACTGACTCATAGCTCTGTTATTCAAAGTTTATCGGGGCAAGCAGAAGTCTAGGCATGGCATTCTGGGCCCTGTAAGCAGGGTCTCCCAAGGCTAAAATCAAGGTGCTGCCTGGCTGCCTTCTCATCTGGAGCTCACGTGGTTTTATGGTAGGATTCAGTTCTTCACAGCTGACAGACTGATGTCCCTTTCATTATTTTTTAAATTTATTTTCCTTTTCTATTACAGTTGACATACAATATTATATTAGTTTCAGGCAAACGACATAGTGATTAGACCTTTACATACCTCACAAAGTTATCACCCCGATAAGTCTAATACCCACCTAGCACCATACACAGTTATTAAAATATTATTGACTATATTCTTTGTTGTACTTTACATCTCCATGACTATTTTGTAACCGCCAATTCACACCTCTTAATCCCTTCACCTTTAAACCCACCCCCAAAACCCCTCTGATTTGGCAACTATCAATTTGTTCTCTGTATGAGTTTCTTTCTGTTTTGTTTGTTCCTTCATTTTATTTTTTAGATTCCAATATAAGTGAAATTATATGGTATTTGTCCTTCGGTCGGACTTATTACATTCAGCATAATACCCTCTAGGTCCATCCACGTTGTCGCAAACAGCAAGATTTCATTCATTCTTGTGACTCACTCATATTCCACTATATATACCACTTCTTTATCTATTCATCTATTGATGGACACAGGTTGCTTCCACCAACAGTGCATGAGGGCTCCGCTCCCTTCACATCCTCTCCAATACTTGCTGTTTGTTGATTTATTGATGACAGTCATTCCAACAGGTGTGATATCTCATTGTAGTTGTAATTTGCATTTCCCTGGTGATTAGTGATGTTGAGCATCATTTCATTAAATCTATTGGCCACCTGTATGCCCTCTTTGGAGAAGTGGCTATTTATGTCCTCTGCCCATTTTTTATGGAATTTTGGGGGCTTTTTTGGTGTTACGTTGTATGAGTTTCTTATATATTTTGAATATTAACCACTTATTGAGTGTACCATTGGCGAGCATCTTCTCTCATTCAGTAGGCTGTCTTTTCATTTTGTCGATGGCTCCTTTTGTGGCGCAAAAACTTTTATCGTGATATAGTCCATTTCTGTACTTTTTTTTCTTTTCTTTCTTTTGCCTAGGGAGACATACCTCCAAAAATATTACCAAGGGCAATGTTTACTGCCTATGCTTCTACAAATTTTATGGTTTGGAGTCTTACATTTAAGTCTTTAATCTATTTTAAGTTTATTCTTGCATATCGTGTTAAGACAATGACCCAGTTTCATTCTTCTGGATGTTATGTCCATTTTTCCCATCGCCATTTACATTTATTGAAAAGACTGTCTTTACCCCATTATATAGTCTTGCCTCACTGTCACACATTAATCGACTATACAGGCGTGGGTTTATTTCTGGGCTCTCTATCCTGTTCCACTGATCTATGGGACTGTTTTTATGCTAATACCATGCTGTTCTGATCCCTATAGCCTTGTAGTATAGTTTGATATCAGGTAGCATAATACTTCCAACTTTGTTCTTCTTTATCAAGACTGCTTTGACTACTTAGAGTCTTCTGTGGTTCTGTATAAATTTCAGGATTGTTTGCTCTAGTTTTGAAAAATGCTATCAGTATTTTGATAGTGATTGCACTGAATCTGTAGATTACTATGGGTAGTATAGACATTTCACCTATAAGCATGGTAGAGCCTTCCATTTATTTGTAACTTTTTCAATTTTTTTTCTTCAATGTCTTAAATTTTTCCAGGTACTTTAACTCCTTCCTTAAATTTATTCCTAGGTATTTTTTGAGGCAATTATAAATGGGATTGTTTTCTTAATTTCTCTTTCTGATAGTTCATCATTGGTGTATAAAAATGCAACTAATTTCTGAATATTAATTTTGTCTCTTGCTTTTTACTGAATTCATTCTTCAGTTCTAACAGTTTTTTGGTGGAATCCTTAGGGTTCTCTACATATAGTATCATGTTACCTGCAAAAAAAAAAAAAAAAAAAAGGCCGTTTTACTTCTTCTTTTACAATTTGGATGCTCTGCATTGTTTTTCTTGTCTGATTGTTTTGATTATGACTTCCAAAACTATGTTAAATAAAAGTGGTGAAAGTGGACATCCTTGTCTTGTTCCAAATCTTTAAAAAAAAAAAAACTTGCAGCTTTTCACCGCTGTGTATGTTAGTTGTGGGATTCCCATATGTGGCCTTTATTTTGTTGAGATATGTTCCCTCTATTACAACTTTGCTGAGAGTTTTTATCATAAATAGATGTTGGATTTTGGCAAATGCTTGTTCTGCATCTATTGATATGATCTGATGATTTTTATCCTTCATGTTGTTTATGTGGTATATGAAGTTACTTGATTTGTGGATATTGAAGCAACCTTGCATACCCGAAATAAATCCCACTTTATCGTGGTGTAGGAACTTTTTAACATTCTTGAATTCAGTTTGCTATTATTTTGTTGAGAATTTTTGCATCTATGTTCATCAGGGATATTGGCATCCAATTCTCTTTTGTGTTATCTGGTTTTGGTATCAGGGTAATGCTGGCCTCATAAAATGAGATTGGAAGCTTTCCCATCTCTTTAATTTTTTGAAATAGTTTGAAGAGGACATGTATTAATTCTTCTTTAAATGTTAGGTAAAATTCACCTGTAAAGCCATCTGGTTCAGAGCTTTTGTTTGTTGAGAATTTTTTGATTATTGATTTGATTTCCTTAGTAGTTATCCATCTATTCAAATTTTATATTTCCTCTTGATTTAGCCTTGAAATATTTCATGTTTCTAAAAACTTACCCACTTCTTCCAGGTTGTCCAACTTGATGGCATATGATTGTTCATAGTGCTTCCTTATACTCTTTTGTATTTCTGTGGTGTTAGTTTTCACAACTCCTCTTTCACTTCTGATTTTATTTATTTGAGCCCTTTCTCTTATTATCTTGATGAGCATGGCTAAAATGTTACCAATGTTATCGTTTTGAAGAAACTGTTCTTGGTTAAATTAATCTTTTTCATTTTTTTAGGCTTTTTTAAATGTCCACTTTGATATTTAACATTTCCTGCCTTCTACTCACTTTGAGCTTTGTTTGTTCTACTACTTGTTCTTCCTTCAGGTGGAAGGTTAGATCGAAATTTTTCTTGTTTCTTGAGGTAGGCATGTATTTGCTATAAATTTTCCTCTTACAGCTGTTTTGGCTGTGTCCCATATATTTTGGGTTATGTTTTCATTTTCATTTATGTCAAGGTATCTTTTGACTTCTTAATAGATCTTATTAATCTATTCATTGTTTAATGGAATGTTATTTAGCCTTCACATATCTGAGCATTCTTCAGTTTTATTCTCGTAATTGATTTCTAGTTTCATATCATTGTGATCGGAGAAGATGCTTGAAATGATTTCAATTTTCTTAAATTTATTGACTTGTTTTGTGGTCTATTTTCGAAAATGTTCCATGTGTGCTTAAAAAGAATGTATATTCTGCTGCTTTGAGGTGAAATGCTCTAAAAATATTAATTACATCCATCTGGTCTAATGTATTATTTAAGGTCTCTGTTTCTTTGTTGGTTTTCTCTCTGGATGATCTATTCATCAATGTCAATCGGGTGTTAAAATCCCCTAGTGTGACTATTACTGTCGATTTCTCTCTCCATGTCTGCTTTATGTATTTACGTGCTCTTATATTGAATGAGTAGATGTTTACAAGAGTTAAATCCTCCTGTTGGATGGATCCCTTTATCATTATGAAATGTCCTTTGCCTCTTGTTACAGCTCTTGTGTATAGTCTATTTTGTCTAAGTATTGCTACTCCAGCTTTTTTTTTTTCACTTTCATTTGCATGAAATATGTTTTTCTATCCTTTCACATTCAGTATGTGTGTTTTTCAATCTGAAGTGGGCCTCTTATAGGCAACGTACATGTGGGTCTTTTTTTAAATCCATTTAGCCACACTATGTTTTTGATCGGAGCATTTAGTCTGCTTACATTTCAAGTATAGGGTATATAGTTATTAACATGTTACTTCTTGTTTTCTGATTGTTTTTTTAGTTCTCTGTTCCTTATTCTCTTGCTCTCTTCTCTTGTATGTTGATGACTTCCTATAATGTTGTGTTTGGATTCTTTTTTCTTTCCTTGTATTCCTATTTCTTGGATATCTCTTGTAGATTTTTGGTCTGTGGTTAATTTTACTTCATTTACGCCAAGCTATGTTTATAGCAATCTATTTTAAGTTGATGGTTGCTTAAGGTAAAATACATTCTAAGATCACTGCAATTTTTACTCACCCCCTCCACATTTATGTTTTTGTCATTATTTTTTTTATTCTTTAGTGTGTATTATCCCAATTTACTGTTGTAATTACATATCATCTTTCTACTTTTCCCTTCATAGTTGATCCACTGCTTTTTGTGTTTGTCTTTGTCAGTGAGAATTTTCTTTTCTGTATTTTCTTATATTTTTTTTTCTTTTCTACTTAAAAAAGTCTCTTTAATGTTTCTTGTAGCACTAGTTTAGTAGTGATGAACTCCCTTAGCTTTTTCTTGTCTGGGAAGCTCTTTATCTGTCCTTTAATTCTAAATGAAAGCCTTGCTGGCTAGAATAATCTTGTTTTTTCATCACTTTGAACATTTTGTGCCAATCCTTTATGGCCTACAAAGTTTCTGTTAATAAATCAGCTCATAGTCATATGAGAGCTTCCTTTAACATAACTACTTTTCTCTTGGTACTTTTAAGTTTCTCTCTTTGTCTTTAACCTTTGGCATTTTAATTATGTGTCTTTGTGAGGACCTTTTTGGGTTTACTGCTTTTGGTACTCTCTGCGCTTCCTGGACTTGTAAATCAATTCCCTTCACCAGGTTAGGGGAGTTTTCAGTCATTATTTCTTCAAATGGATTTTCAATTCTTTGCTCTCTCCCTTCTCCTTGTGGTACTCCTATAATGCAAATTTGGTTACGCTTGATGTTGTCCCAGAGGTCCCTTAAACACTCAGTTTATTTAAATTCTTTTTTTCTTTTTGGTATTCTGATGGGGGTGTTTTCCTCTATCTTAACTTCGAGATCACTGACTTGATCTTCTGATTCATCTAATATGTTGATTCCCTCTAACGTATTCTTCATTTCTGACTGGTTCTTTTTTATGGTTCCTATCTTTTTTGTAAGTTCTCACTGAATAGAGTTCATCTATTCTTCCCCTAAGTTCATTGAGCATCCTTATAACCAGTGTTTTGAACTCTGTATCTGGTAGATTGCTTGTCTCCATTTTATTTAGTTCTTTTTCTGAAGTTTTGTCCTATTCTTTCTTTTGGAACATGTTTCTTTGCCTCTTGATTTCGGTTGTCCCCCTGTGTTTGTTTCTATGTATCAGGTAGAACCCAGTTTGGCACAGTGGCTTTATGTAGTAAGTGAATTGTGAGGCCCAATGGCACACGGCCTCCCTGTTCACCTGAGCCAGGTGCTCCAGGAGGTTTCCCTTTGTGGGTTGTACATGACCTTCTGTTGTAGTTGAGCTTTGATTGCTCTTAACGTGTCAGTGAATGGGACTGACCCCTCAGGCTGACTGGCTATGAGGGCTGGCTGTAACGACAGTGGACAAGGTATGGTACAGGGACTGCCCCCTCAAAGCTGGAGTCACTTTAGCGAGGCTCTGGTGCCAGCCAATTTTACCCTTCAGGTGTGCTGGCTGTGGAGATGGTTGGGTAGTGCTCTGTAATGGTCTGAAGCTAACCACTGGGTGTGTTGGTTCTGAAGCCTCTTGAGAGTGGCTCCAGTATAGGCCAATGTAAGGCACTGTTTGTGCTCAGCTTGGGGGCGCCTTATAGGACCTACAAAGTCATCTGTAATTGGTTCCCCCTTGTGCTGGGCTTGGAGCCGTTTGGAAAGCTATGCTGTGAACCAAGGCTAGCACTACTTGTGCCAGGCCTGTGGCTGCTTAGTTGAAGCTACATTTCAGGCCACCACTGGCGGCAGCTTATGCCAGGTTTGGGGCAACCTGATGGGAGTTACAATGCAAGTTGTAACTGGTTACTGCTAGCGCTGGGCTTGAGGTCCCTTAGCAAAAGGTACAGGTCAGGCTAAGGCCACCTGCTGTTTGTTGGGGGTTTGTGTGCCTTTTAGGTAAGTCTGTAGTGTAAGCCAAGCCAGGCCACTTGGGTGAAGAGCCACTGGAAGTGGCTTGGTTCGAGTACACTAGTTGGGTGGGACAGGGTCTCAAGGTATCACCAGAGCAGGGAGAATAGTGTTAGGTTAATGTAGAGCTCAGAAATGGCAACTGTTTGAGTCTGATGGCTGGGTAGGGAGAGGTCTTCACAAAGCAGCAGTGGTGCCTGCTAGTGCTTCTGTCCCCAGAGATAGCTACTCCATCTCCTGTCCCTCCAGCTCTCTCCCTGAAGCTACCCGATTCAGTTCCTACCTGTTATGTCTCTGACACTTTTCAATTGCTGCCCCTGCACTGGAGCCCAGAGTAAATGAGGTTGTGGGCAAGTGTCAGAGCATGGGCCCCTTAAAAAGAAAGCATCTAAAACTAAACTGTCACAAAGAGGCCTAGAGTAGAGACAAATAGGAAGATATTCTCTTTTTTTTTTTTTGCTGGAGAAACATAAAAAGAAGGAAAACAAAAGTCAACCTAAATAGATATTTAGACTTCAAAACTCTATAAACAAGGCAAAATGATTAAATCCAAACATTTTGGAAATATAACCAAAATGTGACATTTTATATTTTAATTCTTATTTCTGGGTAACAAAGTTTAATTGCTTTTGAATAGATACAGTCTTACTTATTTTAGAAGTTTATATGGACAATGAAGGATATATAGAAAGTAAAATAAGGTGGTAACTGTTTCAGAATTGGTTTCTATTATACTGTTTTAGTTTTAACATTAGAGAGATGTCAGGTTTATCTATTTTATTTTCTTCTGAAATCCCCTGACTGACTTTCTTCACATTTGTCCCTTATCCAAAATTTCCCAGATGAACAGGAAAAAAACGGTGGCTCTGTAGAAACCAGCACCACACCCAGAATGAGTAAAACTAATTAACCAAAAGAGCATATGATATAACAGGTTAAGAACAGCTCAACTTTTATTAAAAAGGAAAAAAAGGAACACATGATTATCAGAGTGACAGCAGCAATTCAAAAGTCAACCTAAGGGGTAAGCTCTTCTACAAATTATTTCTTCTGGGCCTGTGATCCTGGACATTTATTAATATCCAAAGATCTTTATCTTTCATATTTTCTTTTAAATTTATAATTTAAAAAAATGGAACTTAAGCCAGAATACTACATTTCAGTACAACCAAATATTAATGAGTTCCGTAGAAATTTTAAACAACGGTAATACAGCTAAAATTCTCCTTGATTTGCATATCAATGAAATGATTGACTTATTTCGGATCTGGATAGAGTGCTTATTTGGTAAGACTACATAATGAAGCATTAACCTTTTTCTTTAAAAAAAAAAATTCAACTAAACTACTGTCACATTTTAAACCTGGAAATCTCAAGTGTTTGCATTTCCCTTTTAAATTACCAAATAAGCTCTTCAAGAACATATTCCTTAGGCTAATAAATTATATGTTCAATTTTCTCCACACTATAAAAGTGAAACTCTTCTTGGATTAGAAATGTTTCAAGTACCGTAAATAAGAGTTACACAATGATAGTCTCCATGTCTTTTGAACTACAACTGGCAATTTGAGAGATTAGTCTATTTTTAACAAACATGATTTTTTTATAAGACTTTCAATAAGAGATGGCTTCATCATTTACCTTTAAAAGTAACAGCACTATTTGAAATAATACTTCGCTGGTGCCTGGAGATTTTAAATCAAGTTTTATAATACCATTTCAGGATTATGTTCCATAGTAGTGATCTGAATATTTTCATGTTTGCCTCTATTTTCCACAACTAGATCACTAGCTTGATAATTAAGGAATAAGTTCTTGAAGACTCTTACTCTCATTCTAGCCCCTGTATCTCTTTTCATTTCTTTCATAACTAGCACATTATCTAACCCCAGCTAAGAATTTTAGACATTATGTTAATTCTTTCAAATCATATATCATTTGGAAGATTATTGTTTCTGGCACAAAATGACTCACTTTTGACACTAATTCGGTTAAAAGAAATTTTAATTCACTGTCCTGTACACACAAAGAAATGCTCTAAGTAATATGGGAAATACAAAGGTGAACAAGAAATCTTCATAATGGTGCAGTAGAAAAAGAATTGGTGCTTGACTCAAAGAGACCTGGTTATAAATTCTAGCTTCAACATTTACTAGTGGTGTAACCTGGACAAGTGTTTTTTTAATCATTCTGAGCCTTAATGTCTCAAAGTATAAAAGAAGAAAAATAATAGCTACTTCACAAAGTTATCATGAGGATTAAAGAGTATAAAAAGCACTAAGGTTAAGAACAGAGATAGTATCTTGTCTTACTTATCTCTACTGCTCAGCAAAGACTATGCAAACTGTAAGCCTTCCTATCCTTACTCACTTATCAAACACTGATTACATGTATGCTCTGTATCAGGCATTGTTCTAGGCTAAGGACAAAAGATAAGGCATTTTTCTTGACCTCAAGAAACTTACAATATAGAAGAAGGAATAGATGAGGAATAGATGTGGGACATGGGAGGATTCACAAGGAGCAAGGGCTCAAGTTTATGGGCAAGGTAGATTGATGGGAAAGTCTTCCCAGAAGAGGTGACCTGAAATAAGTAGTATTTCACATGTAGGACAGAGGTTGAGAAGAAGAGGGCACTCTAAGCAAAGACAACAAGAACAGAAATGTGGAGGAATAAAGAGCCCACCATGTTTAAGGAGCTGTGATGTTGTCAGTATAGCAAAGCCAAAGGGCAGATAATACAAGCAGTTAGGATAAAAAGGTGATTGCCACATTCCAGAAAGTTCCAGGCAGAGGATTTCTAACCACCTGGTAGAACTCAGCTATGTATTTATGAGTTCTCCCTAAAAACAACTTTTAGCAACCTATTATGTATCAGAGGCTTTATTTTCATGATCTCTTTTGAGAAGGTCCAAAAAGGTTAAGCAATTTGCTCTCAAGTACAGAGTAATGACAGTTGGGACCCCAACCTGGCCCATCTGAATTATGCTGTCCATGCTCTTAACTACTATGCTATGACAGTTTTCAAATGTTTTCAAATTTCTTTTGACCACAACACACATTTCACCTGGCGAGACATACATGTCTACAATTGAAACAACAGTTCTATGCATGTTTTTTGTTCTCTTCCTTTAAAAAAAAAATGTAATTTTAAGGAGGAGCAAGTAATCAGTAGTGCTAGTGCTGCTGCTAAGCCATGTAGAATGAGGATGGATAGTTTGCGTTTGTATTGAACCTTATATAGGTCTTTGGTGGCCTTGGGGAACAACAGCACCATAGGAGGGGAGATGGCAGAAGTTGGACTGGAGTTGGAGGAGAAACATTAGAGACACAAACTTAGAGATCCATTGCAAGGAATTTTTTTACTTCACACCAGCTGGAGAATAAAGCAGAAGCTGCAGAACAAGTGTAGTCAAGAAAGATGCGTGTTGTTTTGTTAAATAATGGGAAAGAACTCTCCCCATTTTTTGCAAACATAAATAGTGAATAGTTTGGCATTCAAGGCCCTCGTGATCTTAATTAACTCATCTTACTTCCTACTGTTCTTCCATTAAAAAAAAGCCTAACTCAATTACACCAAATTACTGAATTTTCCTCAGAATGCTCGCACGTGCTCCCGCTTCCTCTCCCTCTCCCTCTCTTTCTCTCTGCCTTCCTTTCTTTTTCTTTTTACATGCTATTTCTTTTCCTGAAATGCCCTTCCTTCTTCTTGCCTACCTGGAAAACCTATAACATTGAAGACTTGTTCAAGTATCCTTCATCTATGAAGGCTTTCTTCCTACATCCAATATTCTATTACGAGTGAATTTTACAGCAAGCTTCCATGTATCCACTATCCCGATTCTGCCATTAATATTTTCCTGCACTGTTCTACCATATATCTACTATGGACTCTTCCCTAACCCACGGAGGCCTTTTCTTTTTGCCACCACCACATATTGTACCCATTCCTATCACTGAATTTCTATTCACTAAAAATATTTATATATATGTCTATCTCTTCTTTGAGACTGTGAACTCCTCGAAAGCCTCACTTGGTTTATGTATGCATGGCTCCAAGAATATAGCTTGACTTATAGAAATTTACTATAAGAGAGAATATGAAATAATTAAATTCTGACCATATCACTACTGAAAACTTCATCTGATTTCTAAGTAACAATAGTAGAAAAATATTTTTTTCTCCAATATACCTTTCCTTTATATGTTGGGAGCCCTAAAGGCAACTGTTGCTAAAGAGCAACAAAGGGGAAATAAACTTTGCACCATTACTGCAGTTGACAGAGAAGGAAACTAAAGAGGTTCCTTCTGTTTTGGGAGGAGAGTAGACAGATTTCTTTCTACATTAAATGTTTTACACAAGAAAAGACCCAACTGGAGACCACAACCAAATTTATTGATATTATTCATTTGATAGGTTAACCATTTCTGTCCTGACCTATTGTTATGTCCAAGTAACCATCATTTCAGGAGATAATCATGACATCAGCTCCTGCACAGAAAAGATGAGATTAACAGTACACAATAGACTTGCAGTGCACAACACAGAATAGATGGAAAATAAAATAAATGGAGATTTCTTTCCATACTGTTAAAGGAAATGATTCTTATACACGGTCCTGGTAGTGAGGGGTGGAAAGGAACTGGACACAAAACATCTTAAAACATAAAAACAAACAGATAAACCAAAAAAAAAAAAAATCACTGTAGGAAATTAATGAATTTAATACTACCATAAGGGAAAACAACACTGGACAACAGAATCTTTAGACTATGGTGAAAATATTTTCTCTCTACCTGCAATTTGTTCTCCAGGTGATTACACTCTTAAATATATCCCTAGAAAATAACTTTTTTTTTTCTACAAAGTGTCCTCTTCTTAACTGCCATTCAAAACACCAACTGCCTCTCATGACACAGCAACCAAGAAACATGAGGCTTGTGTTGGGGACTGTCAACTTGTGATTTCCTGCTATACTTTCTCAATTCATAGGATGATGAAATGGCCTAGTGTTGCAATGCATTTATGGTTTTAGGTAAAAACTCAGGGCATCCAAGACAGAAGTGGCCAAAGAGAGTAACACCCAGCAGGAAATTGTTCCTACAAAGGAAATTGCAGTTTCTAAGATGAAGAGAAGTCAAGAGGGAAAATTAAGTGTCTTAAGAACTTGAGAAAAGTACTGAAGAAACTACCTTTAGATTCAAATACAGTTAAAACATTAAGTAGTATATTCATGTTAACATTAATTATAAATTTGCAACTTTGCCAATGCAGTTTGGAGTAAAGCTCACACACAAAAGTCAATCATACCTACATTAACTGTCCTTTTATTAGGAGCTCCTTCTCTATTCCTTGTAGAAAGCTTTTCTGGAAATTATCTGATGATGATATCAATTGAAAGGGACAGAGGAAAAGTACTCTCATTCATCTATACCTACATCCTGTAGAATCTTAGTCACATTTCTCTTCATTTTATTAAGTCCTGCAGTGTCCTCTTCATATACGACTCCATCCCCCCAAAAGCTTCTAGTCTCTACTGAATAAATGGCAACTTCTAAAGTCTGTTTATTACTATTTGCCCATGAAATATATCCTAGTTATAGAGAACACATTACCAATTAATTCTTTGCCATTATATGAAATAGCCCAAGCTATCATTTTTTGTTTAATACAATTTTCATAATAAAGCCTTAGAACCTCTGTTAGAAGTAGTTTCTATTCTCTTCATCTGTTGGCATTAGGAACTTGGTAACAACTTAATATCCCACCTACTTATCAACCTTTTTAATATTTTTATCATGCCAAGAATTCTTTTCCTGATGCTTACAAATATTCACAGAACAGAACTTTTCCACCATTAAACAGGAAATTGAGTACTGAATATGTTTTTAGTCAATAATAGACAAATACTATTATTTATTAAGTAGTCATAAATACTTAATTGTGGTATTAACAAAAAGGACACTATTAACAATTTTTCATAAAAGACCACACATGACTTTCTTTCCTGTATATGGGAAATAAGTATGAAGCATATGCCACAATGCCATGTTTCTCTTTTTATTAAGACACACAACATTTTCACCCCCTGAAAGACAATGTGAGGCACTGAGAGTCTGCTTTTCATTTCAATTACTAAAGTTTTGTTTTAGTATTCACAGTTTTACTCTATAAACAGTCTGCACTTGGGGGTGGGTTTCCTTAGCAAAATCATCTTTTTGACTTCTCAAATCCGGACCTTGTTAACAATCAATGATATCCATCATCCTACAATTTCTAATTTGGCTTTTGAGTCGCTGTGTTCTTATGATCTACGCCTTCTTTCCTTCAGTGTTTTTCTTCAGCTTGCATTTTTTTCCAATTAGCATTTCACGATTCTTTACTTTCACTCACTGAACAAATACTTTCTAAATACTAAGTACTGTGCTAAATGATGCCACTACCAACTAAAACAGGCTAGTTATGGACAGAGGATAATCTGTTACAACATAGCACACTAAATGCTATGAGAGGAGTAAGGACTAAGTGGTATAGGTAATGTAAGAAGGGCACGAGGCCAGACCCAGCCAAAACCCTCAAAGAGGGCTCCAAGAGGGAAGGACAAAGGTTTTTGATAGTGAAAACGACCTGTGAATATACCAGGACCTACCAAGGAGCTGGTGATACGATTTCTTGCCAACTATTTAACTTCTTTATATTCCCATACTCCCACTGACTTAAATGTGTAGGTTTATATAACAATGTACACTACTGTATCCTTCAACTGCTGTGCACAAACTTTATATTAGTTTTCTATTGCTGTGTAACAAGTTACCACACACTCAGTAGCTCAGAGTCACACTCGTTTAACAGCTCATAGTTCTGTAGGACAGAAGTCTTATACATTTTAACTGAATCCTCTGCTCAGGTATCACAAAGCTGAAATCAAGGTGTGTTCAACGGGCTGAGTTTCCTGGAGGCTCTGCAGAAAAATATGATTCTAAGCTCATTTTTCCCCTGGCAGAATTCAGCTCCTGGAGATTTTATGACCGAGATTTCCATATCCTTGCTGGTTGTTGGCTAGGGTCCACTCTGAGCTCCTAGATGTTGCCATATTCCTTGCCCTGTGGCTCCTTCCAACTTTAAGCCTCTAATAGGACATAAATCCCTCTCCTGCTTCCAATCTCTGAGGTCCTCAGTCTCTGACCTACAGACACAGATTCAAAGGGCTGATGGGATTAGGTGAGGCCCACTGAGGATCAACTCTCTTCTGAAAGTTCACTGTGCTGTATGACAAAACCTAATATAGGAGTAAACTCCATTGCAGTTGCAGTTTCAGTGACTATGCAGGGTACAGTAGAAAGTGGGGATCTGGGGTGGGGGTGTGTTTCAGAATTCTTTCTACCACAATTTAAAAAGAAAACATAAAATCTTGGCATCAAAATAGTACTTGGCATCAAGGAAGAATGGCACAAATTACAAGTAGGATACTTGGCTTTTCTCTACATAGGAATTTTATTTTTCAATCCTGACATTGTAATAACCAAAAAAATTACGGTCAACTCTGTTTACAAATGACAAAGACACATTTATATTTGAATATCTCACTCAACCTCAAATAATAAAACTGAACTAATAACCTTCACCCTCAGAGATATCCCTTTCTCAGGTCACTAGACAGCTGTGCTCCAAGAGCTCAGCCTTAGCATGATTATTTTATTTATTTTTACTCTGTGTTCTCTCTGCCATCAACTGAATTGAAATTAAATCATCAATAAATTTTAACTCACCCTCTTCTTCATTCTCAAGCATACTTTATGTCTAGAACAGGATCACCAGAAACAACTGATGTCCTAAACTGACCTCCCTGGCACTTTTTTCTCTTTCTGTCCATGCATGCACTGGCCCTATCCTACACTATGCCTACCTATAAACACCCAATACTACACTCAGTGTTCTCCACTCAGGAACCACAGTAGCCCCTTATTCCAGTCAAGGATATCAGAATTCCTCATCCCAGCACTCGAAGTCAATACTCAACAGTTCCCTGAGCCTCAAACTCATATTTCAAACCCCATCATCCAATTCTACACTGCACTGTCAGCCTCTTGGACACCTTTCTAGTCTCAGCTGTTCTTTCAATCAGACTCATCTTGGCTTTGAAGAGTCAAGCTCCACAAAGATTTTTATGATCACTCTCATCTCACAATCTGCTTCAAGACCCTCTGTACCCATACCACCTGGTGTTATCCTTACCTTGCTCTGGCTCCTCTCATTTTTTAATAGGTGCCTTCCCCACTACATTAAGAACTATATGTGTGTGTCTCTGTATGTGTGTGTGTACACCTGCATATATATTCTTTTTCATACCCCTCAGCCTTTTATGTAGCACACGTTAGAAGATAAACAAATAGGTTTCCCCGCCCCCCACAATCAAATCTACATCTCCAATCCTAAACTTTAACCCATTTTTATAATCTCTTCATCTCTCCTTGCCTGGAAGAATGACATTTTTAGAAGAAAGATTAATAAAGTAGGCCATGTACTTTGGTCTCTACAGGAATGACGCAATCTCATAAATAACAGTCCAGAGTTACATAACAGCCAATTTACTTAATGTTTAAATTAAATATTTAAGACTCTTAAAATGAGAGTAAATAGAAAACAGATTTTAGGAAAATAAACTATTCCTTCAAGATATTGACGACACATAGCAGAATAAGCTTTAAAGTAGGAAGGGCAATAGAACTTGGAAACCTCTCAGTTTCATGAGCAAATAGTGCATGGATAAGAGCAGCTTTATTTCACTAGTATAAGATGGGAAACAACTGGAAAGTCCACCAACAGAGGAATGGCTAAACGGATGAGGATATCGCCATGCTCTGGAACACAGCATTGTGGTGGTAAAAAGCAGACTTCCCAAGTCGCCATGGAAAGATATGGGCACATTAAACATACATGTCGAGTGCAGACCTATGTGTCAAGTATACTGCCATCTGACTAAAAAGGGCAGTAGATAGATCTTCATATACATATATTTAAATCTCTGGAAGAATTTAACAACAGTCTTTGCCTATTTGGGGAAAGGGACTCAGGGTAGAAGGGGACAGGGGTGAGGAAGAGGCTTCCATGTTTGTTTATGGTATGTGGACCAGGTGAACCGGGTACCTAAGTAAGCCAGGGCAGAGCTACGATTGCAATTGCAGGAATGGGGCAGAATTGTCTTTGTTCATAAAGCTTGAAATATGCTATTTGACTTTACCCAATCCAGACATTTATGGACTCCTTCTGTACACAGCACATTTGTGGCCTCTTTCTTCTGGACATACAACATACTGGGAGAACACACCATAGGCCTGCTGTGAGAGCAGATAAGGAGGCATGCTCTATGGCCTGGGGAAGTGGGGACCCATGCTATATGATATCATTTTTATGCAGAATCTAAAATAACCAAACTCATAAAAACAGAGAGTAAAACTGTGGTTTCCAGGAGATGAGGAATGGGGGGTATGGAGGTGGGAGGGGATACCTGGACAGATGTTATTTAAGGATACAAACTTATATAGAGTAGTAAATAAGTTTTAGAGACTGAACACACAGTATAGTGAATATAGACAATAATAATGTACTATAATCATCAAACTCACTAAGAGACTAGAACTTAATTATTCCCACCACTAAGAAGAAATAATTATATAAAGTGAGAGAGATTCTAATTATCACTACAATGGCGTTCATATTACAATATATCATGTATCAAAGTAACATGCTGTACACCTTAAATTTACACAATGTTGTCACTTTTTAAATTAAAAATAAATAAAAAATAAAGACAATCCACCTGCTATCTGCCTATGTGCATGCAGGGAAAGCCTAGAAACTCACTTGAGACACTGAAGTATTTATGAATCCAAGATAAGTTCTGATCACAAACTCAGAGGAAAAAAACTTAATTATTAAAAATGAAGCTGCATTTTAATAAATGTTTTTGGATTATGAAAGCTGCTTTACCAGAAATGTCACTGAAAAGACTTCCTGAAAAAAACGGTAATTTAGAAATTAAAATCATAGTAATAAGATTCTTTACAACTGAGAAAAATCAAGTGAACATTGGATATTTTATAAATGAGAATTCTATTTGTGAACTTAAGAGAAACTGGAGCCTGCCAGCTGATAATTAAACAACTTTGCAGACCTAAACAACTAGCAAAGTTAGTCCTTCATCCAGGAGTAGGCTCCACACCTTACATGTAAGAAAAATAAAACTTGCTTTGAAGTTATAAGATCAAAAACACCGTTTGGTGGATGTTAATTAGACTAATTCTGGTGATCATTTGACAATACGCACAAATAACAAATCAATATACACCTGAAACTAATATAATGTTATGTGTCAATTATACCTCAATTAAAAAAAAAAAAAACAAGATAAAAACAAACAAACAAACAAACAGAAAAACCAAAACACTGCTTGGAATAATAGTTCTTCTGACAGCTTTAGGCCCAGATCAGGTAACATAATGGCAATGGCACCTGCAAGTGAACTTCATCTGAAAACTGCCAGGAGACTCAGGCTTCAGAGTGTGGGTTAAGGATGAAGGAGGCACAGACAAAATACCCAGCTCACAGTATCCTTCATTTGATGGCTAAGAGGGCAGAAGCCATGTAAAAGTTTAGAAGAGGTTGGAGACAGTTTCAAGACTATCCTGGATTATATGTGATCACTTACTCTTCTAGGCAAAATGCGCAATAAACTCTCATCATGAACCAAATGTGTTATTTAATAAGTAACTGAAGAATAATACTTTTATAGGAGCAATAACCAAGCGTAGAGAGCTTATTCTCCCTTCTCCATGTTCTCCTTTGAAACAATAATCCAAGTGTATTTAGAACATAGATTCCTATCTTTCAATAAATGCAGTAGACTTTGTGCAGGCACATCAGCCAAGTTCCATTATGTCTCTAAAACAGCTTTGCAGAACTTAGCTAGAAAAGAGTTATTTTCCTTTACCCCATAAGATAATCAGAAAAAGGGAAAGGAGGGAGGGTGGGAGAGAGGGAGAGAGGGAGAGAGGGAAAAACTACCTAGATAGCAGACTGCCACACTCCCGACTAAATGTGAGCTCTGAGGCTCCCTCACTGAATTGTAGCACAGAGCATGTTTCTGTTCTTCTGAACAGCAAAATCGGAAAGTGGGTGTTTCTTTTAAAAGTATCATTTATAACATGAATAACTGTCCATTATGCTTTCAAACATGAGCATGGAAAGTAGCTTCCTTCTTGAGAGACCACTGCCAGAGGCTAGGGCAGGTGATGAGGAAAGAAGAAAAACCAAGAAATTGAAGAGTTTGAAATATTCTTCTACTTAAATAAATTTTTTAAAAAAACTGTAATATCTATGCCTTTTAATTCCTTCAGAGATACTTTTTCCTTATGAATTAGCCTATGGGACTCTCTTGGATCTTACTGTAACATGACCTCTCACAAACTCACTGCTTTGCCAGTTCACTCATTGGAGAAGAGGATATGAGGACTGACCACCACTTGAGGGTGGAACATGATATGGTAAATACAGATTTCATTAGAAGTACAAAATTTCTAACAAGTCCCCAGGGGTTGCTGCTGTTGCTGGGGTGATCCTTGCCAGAAAAAAGGACACAGGTAAAGACGGCGAAAAGGGCCTGAATTTTTCCTGTAATGTTTTATTTCTCAGACTGTGTAGATTCTTGAGTGTTATTTTTTGTCTTTACATTTCTGTATACCTAATTTATTTCACTTAAAAAAAAAGAGAGAGGAAAACAGAAAGTATATTCTAGAAATAGTAGTAATCTGATATGGCTAACATTTAAAGATGTGTGGTCAAAGAGCAACGGGAGAAAATGCTGAAGATGGGGCTAGGCCTACACACGAATAGAGTCAGACATGCTCCAGGAAGCTTTGCAGACCATAGGACAAAGAGGAAGACCCATCAGTCTGACTCACACCAGTAACACTAGAATAGCATTTCAAATGGGAGCTTTTCACCCCCACTGCATATCATGATCACTGTGGGTCTTTAAAAATAATGCAAGTGGTTGTCAACACCATGCAAGACAGGGAAGCCACATCATTTCACAGCCTCTCAGGCATGGCACCACAGCTGGTTTTGGGGACACCGAAGCAGGCCTCAACCATGCCAACTTCGAAGGAGTGTACATGGCACCACAGCTGGTTTTTGGGACACCGAAGCAGGCCTCAACCATGCCAACTTCAAAGGAGTGTGCAATAAATGCAGTAGACACTTGGAGAATCATTGCTCTGTAAAGTACTCACACCTGAATATTTGGTTTTGATTCATGTCTGCCTAACACAAACTTATCCAGTCTAAGTCTGTAACCTCTCTTGGGACAGTAGATTCCCTAAACACAAAAGGTTACAGTTCTCAGGCACAAACCCACAAACGAGGTCAAGGTACACTCATCTTGTCTCCCCCTTACTAATGGTCAGATGGATGGAAGGCACTCAGTATACACTGAATTAAATTATTAATATAATGATTTATTGCCATGAGAAATTCATATAAATGCTTTACCATTTACAAAGCACTTTCATCCTCATGTTGCCCCACCTGAACTTGACAATAAGCTCTCAAAGATACTACTATCCTCATTTTCATTTTAGGGATGATAAAACTGAAGTCAGAGAAGTTATGAACCTACCTGAGGGCACAGCGCTACTACTTTAGGTACCTCCTTTTATGTATCTGTGATCATTTAATCCATTTGTCAGTTATATATTTTTATAGTTTCATCAGCATCACTCATCTTATTTTTTTAAAAAAATTTATTAAATTTGTTGTGATGACATTAATAAGATTATATAGGTTTCAAGTGTACAATTCTATAATACATCATCTGCATACTGCATTGTGTGTTCACCATCCAAAGTCGAGCTTCCTTCTATCACCATATATCTTATCCCCTTTACTCTCTTTTACCTCCTCCCTCCCCTCTCTCCCTCTGGTAACCACCATACTGTTTGTTGTCTGTGCCTATGACTTTTTGTTTGCCTTGTTTGTCTTGTGCATTTGTTTCCAATTTTATATCCCACATATGAGTGAAATCATATGGTTCTTGACTTTTTCTGTCCGACATATTTTGCTTGGCATGATAATCTCAAGATCTATCCCTGTTGGTATACTTACCAGTACTACCAATGGCAGTATTTCATCTTCTCTTATGGCTGAGTAGCTTTCCATTGTATATATATATATATGTACCACATTTTCTTTATCCAATCATCCATGGACACTTACGTTGTATCTGTGTCTTGGCCACTGTGAATAATGCTGCAATGAACATAGCTGCATGTATCTTTATGAATAGATGTTTTCAAAATTTTCATGTAGATACCCAGAAGAAGGATTGCTGGGTCATTTTTGACTTTGAAGAATCTCCATATTGTTTTCTATAGTGGCTGCACCAATTTACATTCCCGCCAGTAGTGTATGAAGGTTCTTTTTTCTACACAATCTCTCCAACACTTGTTTTGTCTTGTCTTGTTGATAACAGCCAATCTAACAGGTGTGAAGTGGTATCTCTATGTGGTTTTGATTTGCATTTTCCTAACAGTTAATGAAGTTGAGCATCTTTTCACATGTCTATTGGCTGTTTGTATGTCTTCTTGGGAGAAGCATCTGTTCAGGTCCTCTGCTCATTTTTTAACTGGATTTTTTTTGTTTTTGAGTTACATAATTTCTTTATGTATTTTAGATATTAGCCCTTATTACAGGTATTGTTTGCAAATATCTTCTCTTATTTGGTTAGTTGCCCTTTTTTTGTTGAGGACTTCTTTTGCTGTGCAGATCTCACTCATTTATTTTTGCTTTTATTTCCCTTGCCTTTACTAAAAATGAAATTTCAGAAAAAGAAATGAAAAAAAAAAATTCCATTTGCACTTGGAACAAAAAGAATAAAATATCTAGGAATAAACCTAACAAAGAACATGAAGGACCTATACAGGGAAAACTACAAAACATTATTAAGATAAATTGAAGACGACATAAAGAAAAGATATTCTGTGTTCATGGATAGGAAGAATCAACATTGTTAAAATGGCCATGTTACGCAAAGCACTATACAGGTTTAATGCAATCCCCAGCAAAACTCCAATGGCATTTTTTTAAAGAAATGGAACAAAAAAATCATCAGATTTGTTGTGTAGAACCACAGAAGACCCTGAACAATCAAAGCAATTCTGAGAAAAAAGAACAAAGCCGAAGGTACCACACCCCGACTTCATATTATACTACAAAGTGACAATAATCAAAACAGCATGGCATTGGCAGAAAAAGACACACAGACCAATGCAAGAGAATTGAGAGCTTATAAAAAAATACCACATTTTAATGGGCAAATAATGCTCAACAAAGGAGCAAAAAACATACAATGGAGAAAAAAAAGCTGTTCAATAAATGATACTGGGAAAAAATGGAAAGCAACATGCAAAAGAATGAAACTAGACTGCCATTTGTCATCATACACAAAAATTAACTCAAAATGGATCAAAGACTTAAATATAAGACCTGAAATACATAGAAGAAAACATAGATACTAAACTTTTGGACCTTAGTGTTAGAGAGGATCTTATGAATTTGACCTCATCACTTATTTTCAATATTAAAAAGCATAACAGCATTTAGGCAAGGTGTGAAATATGTGAATGATCACCATAAACACTAAATAAATGTTGGCTGAATCAGAGTCTTATCCTATCGTGAATGAAAATAGCGCCAAAGCTATACTGTGATCTGGAAATTCTAAGAACAAGTCTGATGGGCATCACACGATACTTTAAAGCACAGTACGCAAATTGGCAACCAGTAGACAAGTATTTGTTTTTGTTTTCTGCTCTACAGAGTTTTTCACTTTGGTTTTTATTTTTCATTTGAACTAGTTGTTTACACGTTAGAAATTGGAAGATTTCACATACAGACCTAGATTGATAACTTCTCTTGAAATTGAGAGGATCTGGCAATGCTATAATCACAGTCTTGCAAGGCGAGAGCTGGCTGGAGCTTACTAATAGCCCTTGTGCTTAGCCAAAGTGGCCTTTCTATTCAGGCAGGGCTCTCTGGGTCCTACTAGTTTATATCACCTGCCTGCGTCCACAGGCAATCATGGGCCTCCTGTCCTAGAGCTTGTTCTTATATACTTAAAATATATCATTAACAAACAAGGTGAACAGAATAAATTTCGCGGCTCAGTCAATTACAATTTCATTGTGAAATAGTTTGGCCATTTACAGACTACTGAGAAATAACTAGCCACACAGCAATGAAACTGAGAGCCTGCTTCTTATTGCCTGTCTTCTGGGAAAGCCAGTCTCTACATTTCCGTAAAATAGAGTGAAAAACTATTCCAGGCTCTCTTTCAAACAGTTTCACATACATGCATTCATACATACAATACAGCATAGAAGCAAATTCTGATCACAATGTTATGACTTGTTGTTACTGAGGATCCATTTTTTGGAGCAGGAGGCATATGTGGGAGGAGAAAATTGGCTGTACACTCCAAAATGAGAACTACCATTCATGACATATTCTTGAGACACAAAAATACATACAATACATACAAACAATGAGTATATTTTCTTCAGAGATGGGATGCTCTCTACCCTAAACTGTAGAACACTTACAAAGTCCACAGGGCATAATGTCGAGTGATCAAAATCTCAAGTTTATCCGTAGTGGTTAAGTTTATTTTTTAGGAAAATGAAAAAAATAATTAAAACAAATTTATACTTCACCTTCATCACCACAAAAAAGTAAGACATAAAATTATCTGTATTCATCAACTCTCTTTTCCTTTTTGCCCCTATGGATACGGCCAAAAAGGAAGGCCTTCTCAGCCTCCTTTACATGGACACAGCTGGGACTCCCAAACAAGCAGAGGCTTTGACCTGTGGTGCTTTTCAAAGAAGAGAAGTGGCCAAAGTTCTGAACTAACACTGTGTCCCAATATAGTGATAACAGAGATGATATAAATTCTTCATCTAATGTTCCATGGTGAACTCCAAATTCGACTTCACATTTCTTTCTTACAAGTGAAAAACATAATGAAAACATATCTATGGAAATGAGTTTGAGGCTCTATGTATATTCTCTCTTAGAAGTTGTGCTCAATAAAACAAAAGAACCAGAAATTGTATGGAAAGGAAAATAAAAGCTATCTTGTCCATCATACCACAGAAAAAAATGTAACCCATTTCCAAAGTAAAATAAGGGAGAAAAATTTGGATAAATAAAAAAAGTTTGACTTAAGAAAACTTCTTCCTTCTCTTGGCCTTTCCACACCCCTCCACTCAGTCCTTTTTTCAGGCAGATAGCCAAGGGCCTAGTGGGACAACCTGAAAAACTACAAGATATACACTGAGCAGAGCAGAGCGCTGACAGTCCCCCACACAGGGAAGATAAGCACATCAAGTTCTAACAGGTAGCTAAGGGTGTGGGTGTTGGGACAGGGAATACAAGTAAATGATTTTCCCTCCCTCGAATCCAAATATCAAGGTGCTCCAAGCCCAGAAATTTTAACGGAAGACTTTTTAAGTAAAAGATGAACAAGAAGCAAGCCAGTATAGAAAGTTTAATGTGTTCCCTTATAAGCCTAGTTGATAAGTTAACATTCTTTTCCTTATTCCCTTATTTCTTACTTATTTAAGAATCAAAACCTTTTACATGAGCACTCAACTTCAACTGACTAGCAAAATGCAAGAAGATTCTTCTTCTCTTATGATCTAATTCAAAGATTACATTGATTGTCCTCATCTGCCCTTTACCAGCAGAGTAATGCTAGGCAGGTTTTTTAATTCAAGAAATAGCCAAGTTATTCCACAGGCAAAATAAAGACAGTAATATCCATCTCAACAGGGTCATTGTGGAAACTGAATGAGACAATACATATAAAATAGATTCTGCAGCATCCCTACCTATTAGGTAGGAACCCACAAAATAGCAGCTGTCATTACTGCACAGGTTTTAAAAACTAAAGTTCAGCATTTGAAATTTTCTAGGGCTTTATGTATATACTGGTCTTACTTTAGCTACCAAATGCAACCCCTCCCTGCCTCCACCCACTGCAAATATACTGTCAGTTCAAAAATGTTTCTCATTAAAATTTCTTCTGTATGTATGAATTATACAGATCATAAGCACATATTTAACTCATGGGACATATTAGTTTTGTCAATGAGCAGTTTACTTAAAATTTCATTATCATATAAAATCTTGGTTATAGGTTTTCAAATGACTAATCCATGTGACCATGAATGCTTATTACACACATTTAATTACTTTTCCTAATTAAGTACAGAATTTTTCTCCACTTAATTTTGCTCACATTTGAAATTTCAGATTATATTATGATGCATATTTTGTTAAGCCTTCTCAACTACAATATGAAAGCTTCAATATTGTTGGACACTCTGAGGGAGCCAACACTGAATGAGATATGGTACCACAACAACAATCCCGATCCTTTAACTGTTCTGTCACTCCCGTTATAGGCATAAATCTGTCTGATAAAAGTATAGAAATTTAAGAAAATACAGAATCAAAAAATATTACCAATTTTATTTTCATGAGAATTGAATATTTAAAGTTATATTTAGTTATGCTTTCACCATAGATATATTCAACTCATAAATATATGAATTTTTGTCACCAGTTTAAAAAATAAAATCCCTGTCACTATCCATCTTGACTCTATTTCACTCATTTATCCATTCACTCACTCATTCATGATAATCCTGGCCCTCAAGAAACTTGCAGTCTTGTTAGAGAGAAAGGTATATAAGGCAATGATTACTGGGAGCTATGATAAAGGGCACTATGGAAGCAGAGAGTGCTATGGTAATTTAACAGTCAAACCCCTAACTTTCAACTAACAACTACAAAATGCCTCTTTAGGAAGGAGAAAAGGAAGTAGTATACTCCTTTCAGCATTTAACATTCTAAGGTTTTCTGAAAAATTCATACATATTCAATCAATATTAAAAATATTTAATACTGTTTAGAGGTCCTTGGAAGTGCTATGAATGAGTATTTTTGCCAAAAGAAGATTTAATAGATAAAAAAAAAAAGCTGCTTCTGTTCGAGCTTCACTGGAAGCCCAGGCAATGGAATCCATGCAGAATAAATGCCTCAAAGAAATGTTTATATTATAGCTTTTTGATAATCTTTGGTTTTAAATACTTAATAAGTGTCTGTAAAAGCATATATTTGTGATTTATCTGCTGTACTTATTTTTTATTATATAAAATAGGTTCCCAGACCTAAATGTTCCACCACAAATCTGACATGTGACTGTTATCCATTAACTGGCTAGGCTTTGAGTACATGTTGAGCAGCTGAGGAAAAGGTATCCTGCCAGATTCTAGAAAGGCATTAATGAAGAGAGACAGTAATCAATCAATCACACACACACACACACACACACACACACACACATGCACTGCGCTGCGCGCACACACACATACATTAGCCCAAAAAACACATATTCCAACAGATACTAAGGCAAGCCTTCTTTAAAACATTCATCAGTATCAACAAACTTAATCACTGTAGTTAAATACTGCATTGAGTAAGAAAACAAGTTACTACTTGGGGGTCTAGTTAGCTAGTTATAAGGCAAGATAAATTTATTCACTCACACATGTGCAAATTAAATATTTTAGAAAAAAATCTTTTTAAATGTGTATAATTTTCAGGGAAAATTACTCTGATCCTTAGCTTTCTGTCGACTTACTGCATTTTGAACATACAACAGAGTCAATGTATTTCAATGACTGGAAAACAAAGATGGTAAATGCGAAAAAAAAACTGAGAAAGACCATTCCAATGAATGAAGAAACAAATATATATTTAAAGATGGATACATTTAGGTACCAAACACTATACTTTGCTTACTTCTAATTCCAATTTTTAATTCTCATATCTGAGAAAAGCACTTTCTGAATGTGTTTTCTTTTGCAATATAGAGTAGTATCTTAAATGACACAGCAGAGTCCATGTGGTGCATACTACATACTTGTCTAGTATGGTTAGGAGAGCTGTGATATTTTACCAAATTCAGGAAAGGAAAGTCAATAAACAGACAAGAAGTTAGTATCAGTATTAAAGCACTGTTTGTACATAAAGCCTTAAAACAAAAGTATTAATAATCTTATTTCAAAACAACTAATGCTCCAGACAAACCTTACACGCAGCAATGAGAGGAGTATTTATTCTTCACTCAGTTCAGAACCTACACTGAAACTTATGTGAATGAACTTGACCCTGGTTGGCTGGAAGCCAGCAATCTTCCTCAGTGAATGACTTAACAGAACACTGTGTTCTTGGCACAAGCACAAAAACAGGTGTTGAAATCTACACTAAAAAGAATCTCAGTTTACATTTTAAATAAATTTTTAAATACAATGATAAAAGATATTTAAATATTCTAAGTGATTTTTAGTGTTTAGCATTTATTTCAGGTAATTTTCATTTATCCTTAACTCTAGATGGAGTACTAATACTCCATTTGGGGCCCTTTCAATGCTTCCTAGAACAGTCACCGAAGCCCTTGCCCAGGCACAATGAATCCACGCTCTGGCCCTCCTCCTGTGCCGCCTCCTCTAACAATGTACCTAGAAAATTCCAAATCACCCTGAGCGGGCATATTAGGGAAATAGCAAGTAAAGCCAGAAAAAAAAATGTATTGACTCACTTCCATGGAAAGTCCTGGAGAAAAATACAGGCCACAGTTCAGTTCTCTCACGTGACGCAGTTAGAACATGTAAGAGGTAGTACAGGTAGTAAAGTTATGCCATTCCCATACAGGTTATGTTAACTCACACACAAGTCAGATGCAAATGAGAAGCAAGTAAAAGGGAATTTTGGCGGAGAGTTTACATACTTTTTTTCAGAAAAAAAAAAAAAGAAAAAGAAAAAACACTAATCTTTTCCTTTAGTTTTTGTCATCCTTTTTTCCTACTCCAAATTCAGGTCTCCATAAATGCCACCTTTGGTATAACATTAGTTTATTCTCACCACTAGCTAAAGCAGTTTTTGTCTTTAACATTACAGTATTCAGCCAAACACTTTCCCAAAAGTAATTAAGTCATATCCTTTTCCCTCAAACCCTTCAGTAAAGTTATATATTATTTACCACATTCTGCATTGTCTTCGGTTCCTCCGACAACCTGATTTGATTAATTGATTTATTTAAATGTGCACAGAGTAAAATTCACTCATTGGGGCATACAGTTCTGTGGGTTGTAACAAAGGCACAGAGTTGTGTATCCACTGCCATAGCACATGAGAGACAGTTCCTTACCCTAAAAACTCATGTTGTCCTTTTGTACTCAATCCCTTAGCCCAACCATCGCCAACAACTGATCTGTTTTCCATCACAATAGAATTGTAACATACTTGGTTCTGACTTCTTTCACTTAGCAAAAGGCATTTAAGATTTATCCTCACTGATGCATGGATCAATAGTTTATTTCTTTTTATTACATACTGAGAGTATTCTATTTAAATTTATACATTATATGTCATATACGTCATATGGGTATATCCATTCACCTGCTAAAGGACATCTGAGTTAATCCTAGTTTGGGAAGGCTTTATAAGCAAGGCTGCTATGAACTTTCATGCTCAAGTTTTTGTGAGAACCTGTTTTCAGTTCGCCTAGCTAAGTACCTAGATTGGGTTGTATGGTAAGTATATTCTTAACATTTGTGTATGTGTTTAATAATTTATTTTCTTGAAATACATTTGACATATAATGTATAAATTTAAAATATAAAACATGTTGATTTGATACACTTATATATTGTAATATAATTGCCACTGTAGCAATAGCACATCTGTGTTATTTGTGCCTTTGGTGTCATATCAAAAATATCACTGCCAAGCCCAATGTCAAGAAGCTTTTCCTCTATGTGTTCTTCCAGAAATTTTATGGTATCAGGTCTTTGATCCATTTTGAGTTCATTTTTATCAGTGGTATAACATAGGGAACTCAATTTTGTTTTTCTGCATGTGGTATTGTTTTCCCCAATACCGTTTGTGAAAGAGACTATCTTTTCCCCAGTAGATGTTCTTAGCTCCACTGTCAAATATTAGTTAATTGTATATGTGGGAGTTTAATTCAGGCCTCTCCATTCTCTTTCGTTGGTATATGCTATTTTTATACTATATTATAGTGGTTTAATTATCACAGGTTTGTAGTCTAGTTTGAAATCATGAAGTGTGATGCCTCCTACTTTGTTCCTCTATATCAGGATTGCTTTGGCTATTTGGGGTCTTTTGTGGTTCCATGCAAATTTTAGAATTTTTTTTCTATTTCTCTGAAGAATGCCATTGGAATTTTGATAGCGATTGTGTTGTATCCATAGATGGCTTTGGGTAGTATGGACATTTTCATAATATTAATTTTCCTAATCCACAAACTCGAGATGTCTTTCCATTTGTTTATGTCTTCTTCGATTTCTTTGAAGAAAGTATTGTTGCTTTTGTTGTACAGTTCTTTCATTTCCTTGGCTAAATTTATTCCTAAATATTTTATTGTTTTTGATGCTATTGTAAATGAGATAGTTTTCCTTATGAAGCTGTTTCATTATTAGCGTATAGAAATGCAACTGATTTCAGTATGTTGAAATCCTGCAACTTTAATGAATTTGTTGAAATCCTGCAACTTTAATGAATTAGTTTCAACAGCTTTTTGGTTGAGTCTGAAATATCCTCTCATCAGTGTCTAGTTTTAAGAACAGGCAGGGATCACATCCACAATTATTATGTTAGTAGAGTACAGACTAATGGTAGAAAGGAAAGGCAGCCAAGATAAGATATCTGTACTAAAGATAAGTAAATACTGAAATACCAGTGGACATAAGAAAGATAATAATAATAAAGGAAGTTTATAATTTATACCAAAAACTATTTTTAAAAATAAAAAGTCAGGACTTATTTCAAAGCACAATGGAAAATAAATCTAACTAGTGTTCCCATTATAACTAGATAATATATGGCAGAAACGCGACTGACAGGAAAGCAGTGAGGGGGGGAAAAAAAAAAGCACCAAGCTGTCAGTCAGCCAATCTGTTTCTAATCCTGAACCTCCTCTTTGCCCAAGCAATTCCTTCACTTATCAATGCTGGGTCCTTCGGCTTTCACTTCTCTTCAGGTGATTCTATCTGAAAATAAGCATCTATAAGCATTTCCAAAACTAGGCGAATCTCTTCTCCTTACACTAAATGTTAATACAAATAGTTAAACTTCTATAACAATTTCTCTAAATACAAAATTTCGAATAAAATATCCTCTTCAGGATCATTAGAAATAGGAATGAAGAGTGAGAAATGGGGGGGAAAAGTATCAAATAAAAGGCAGTGTTGCAATAAACATATTGGTAACTATTTGTGAAATGAGAAAGAAAGCTAAAGCAAAGTATACCTATCTCTTAGACACACGTTCTTATGTCATTTTTGGCATGATAGCATACAGGATAGGGAATAGAGGTGTGGGATAGGGTGAGGCAGTTTGGATTAGAGAGGCAAAGATTAATGTAGGAATTGCTGATAAAGTTAAGTGAGACATACTGTTATTTTTTATATGCTGTGACAGGAAGTTATGACAGTGGCAATAAAGCTTTAGAAAAAAGAATTTGTAAAATAAATCTGGATGTACATAGGAATATTCCCTTAAGTTGTACCCACATAAAGAACAAAAGTTACTAGAGGCTCTGGAAATTGTGGGACACAGAGAATGGATGCCAACAATTAAAAACTTAGACAACAATAAGCCAGGGATGAAGATTCAGGTGTAGAAAAATAAAATTCTCCTTTGCATGAAAACCACCTAGAAAAATGTAAAACTGAAACTGAGAAATGTTTCGAAAATGGAATAGTAAATACAACTTAGCATAATGTAATATAGCATTACTAGTTTAAATGTGTAAAATATTTTATTTAGTTTGAAGGTTTTTTAAACTATATATGTCTATATTTCTCATATATGTTGTTTTTTAAACAATATATATGTCTATATTTCTCATATATATATTGTTTTTTAAATTATATATATATATATATATATATATATATATATATATATATATATATATATATATATATATATATATATATATTTCAATCCTGGATTCAATTCAGGCTCCACCACTAATAAGCTATGCAATCCTGAGCTAATCTTTTATTCTCTAAATCAAAGTTGCTTTCTTGGGAAAATTATAACGTATCTTACTTATATTCTGGGGAAAATTTTTAAAAAGTGGTAGAATTTCTCCAAGCAGTTATAAGAAAACTTTAATTATTGACAACAACTAAACATAATACTATTACAAAAATAGAAACTGAGGGGGGAAATGGAACACAACAGAGAACATAGCAATATATCCTAATATGTGTCTCTAAATTTGATGTGACAAATATGTGGGAAAAAATCAGCATAATAAGTGCTACTAGAGTAAGTACATAATTGGACTTGGACTTATACTTCACATCACAGCAAAATCCAAGTACATTAAAGGATTTTAAATGTTTTCAAATTCAACTATTCTAAAAAGAATGAGAACAGGATGTTTATCTCAAAAAAAAAAATTACTTTGACTGTGATAAAAATTATGAAAGAATCTCCCACAGTAAAATTATAACTTTTTGTATCCTTACTATGCATACTTTTATAAAAGCCCTCATAATTTTTAAAATTACTGATATAAATTTCTCATACTCTTCCATCTTATACATCTCCAAACAGGTATATAAAAAATGTAAATGAAAGAAATCAAAAAGTAAACAAAAAGTTTAAGTTCACTAAAACTTTTTAAATAATTATCAAAACTAGTGCTCCATTCTGTCTGTCAAATGAAAAAAAAAGAAAGAAAATTAATTGTACTCTTGATCTTTGGTGCCTCCTGGTTTCATCCTTTTACCTTCAGGCATTTCCTTTGTTAAGGGTACGGAATTAGCTTAAGAGTTAATGAAATCTGGAGCAACATATATTAGTGGGCCCCTTTAACTTTTTAAAGATTCAGATTATTCTATATAAAAATAAGCATACAGAAATCCCTCCCTAACAATACAAAATCCTCCTCCTTATGCAAAATTTCCCTATAATCAAAGTTTGAAGATAGCCCCAAATAAGAGGGTCACTGCCTTCTGGCAAACACACAGACCATTATTTCCCAAATATGTTCAATTGGTTAGTATCTATTTATCTTTGACTTGGATCCAAAATCTCCTTCTCTGCAGTGCCTTTCTATCCACTCTCAATCAAATAACGTGTTCCTTCTAAGTCCTTTCTTCAGTCAACTTATCTATACCTCTCATTTGACTCTAAGCTCTCTAACAACAGTCTGTGTATTATTCATCCTGAATGACAATACTTATAACAGTCAAGATATCAACCAAATAAGATATGCGAGAGACACTTGAATGAGAGGGAAAAGAAAAATATTTATGTGTTCAATATTCTAAGGCATAAATTCATTCATAGTCCCATCTCTATTCTCACTGGTTTTACCCTAAGAAAATAATTGAAAAGAAAAGAGATAAGCACATGTTATATATCTATGAGTCTGCTTATATGCAGACATTTAACAGCAAAAAAAACCTGGATAATTCAATACAACAAATATTTATTAATTTAACAAGTATTTATTAAGTACCTAAAATTGGAGCTGGAAATAAAGTACTGAATGAAAAAGGACAAATTCCTCACTGCTATGGAACTTACACTCTAGGTGGAAAATTCCATAATTTAAATAGCATCTAAATTATAATGACAGAACAATTGTTAAGTAGAAAAATGTTTTATTCATGTACAATACACATTTTTAGAAGAAGCCAAAAACTAAACTTCTATGAGATATTTGGTTATATCTCCCTTTCACAACTTTCAGCGATTTGGACAAGGCCCCAGTGCATGCATTCACTGATCAAGCCCCATACTGTTTGCGTTAGAAACTGCTTATTCAGTTGGAAGGCAAAGAAAAATGGCATAATATGAAATTATAACAGCCATTAAAAATAATAAACATAAAGAATTTGCAAAAAATAAAATTATACCACAAGTAAATTCTAATTATGCAAAGACTACATTTATTCATGGATAAATGTTTTCTCTGGCTATGATCACAGAAACATGGTAACTCAGTTCTCAATAGGACCACAGTAAATTAGTTTTCAACAGGATCATGGTAAATCAGACACAAGCAGTAATCTTATCAAAACACAATCTCAAATATGTTTGGTTTATTTTTTATTAAAAAGAAAAGATACCACCAAAAATCTCGTAAGTTCCAAAAATGTAATCCCATGATGACATGTCAAGTATTATCTATGAGTGATGAATAATCTTGTAGATAGTATTTAAAATAATGAAAAGCAAATACATTTGAAATTATTTTAGTGCTTATTTTTGTTAAACCTATAAATTCTACCTGTTAACGGTTATAATTATAAATATCCTAACATCATAGTTCATCTTTTCTACATATTCCATGACCCCTCATGGGTACTCATACTGAAACAAGGTTCACAAATATAGTTAAAGAAATTTTTTACTTCATCATAGTGCCCACTCAACCATGAAGACTCACTTTAAATAATGCTTTTAGCAGCCAATTCCCACGATTAATCAGTCTGAGAGTTAATCCCATCCATTGATGTTCTAACACTAATAAAAGCTTGGAGACAAAAGAAGATCACAGACAACCCAAACAAAGATCGTCTCCAGACCCCATGGCATAGGGTATCAGGGAGAGTGCACCACTGGGCCGCAAAGGACACTTTCCACATTAGGCCATCTGGCCAAGGCTGAGAGACAAAACAAATATTCTTGACATATAGAAATGAACAAAGATAAGCTAATGAAATGAGAAAACAAAGAAATATGCCACAAATGAAACAATAGGAGAAAGCTCCAGAAAATAAGCTAAATGAATTGGAGGCAAGTGACCTATCAGAGACGGAGTTCAAAATAATGGTTATAAGGATGCTCAATGAACTTAAGGGGAGAATGGATGAACACAATGGGAATCTCAACAGAGAGAGAATAAGCATAAAAAAGGACATAGAAACCATAAAAAAGAACCAGACAGAAATGAAGAATACAATAAGTGAAATGAAGACTATTCTAGAAGGATTCAACAGGAGATGGGATGAAACAGAAGATAGAATTAGCAAACAGGAAGACGAGGTAACAAAATATACCCAATCAGAACAATGAAAAGAAAAAAGAATTTAAAAAAATGAGGACAGTTTAAGAGACCTCTGGGACAATATAAAGCATAACAATATCCGATCATAGGAGTACCTGAAGGAGAAGAGAGAGAGCAAGGGATTGAGAATCTCTTTGAAGAAATAATGACAGAAAATTTCCCAAACCTGGCAAAGGAATTAGACATATAAGTTCAGGAAGCACAAAGAGTCCCAAACAAGAGGAACTCAAACAGACCTACACCAAGACACATCAAAATTAAAATGCCAAAAGTCAAAGACAAAGAGAGCATCTTAAAAGCAGCAAGAGAAAAAAAAGAAGTTACTTACAAAGGTACCCCCATAAGAATGTCTGCTGATTTTTAAATGGAAACTATGTGGGCCAGAAGGGACTGGCCAGAAATAATCAAAGTTATGAAAAGTAAGAATCTACACCACAAATACTCTACCCAGCAAGGCTTTTGATTAAAGTGGAAGGTGAGATAAAGAGCTTCCCAGACAGAAAAAAGCTTAAGGAATTCATGACCAATAAGCCAGCATTACAAGAAATGTTAAAGGAACTTTTGTAAAAAGAGAAGGGGTAAAAAAGAAAATAGAAATAACAAATATGAATAATAAAATGGCAGTAACTCTGTACCTATCAGTAATCACTACAAATGTAAGTGGATTAAACGCTCCAATCAAAAGACATAGGGTAGCCAAATAGAGAGGAAAACAAGATCTATGCAGATAAGAAAACAAGACCCATGCATATGCTGTCTACAAAAGACCCATTTCAGATCAAATGAAACTCAAAGACTGAAAGTAAAATGATGGGAAAAGATATTTCATGTAAATAGAAATGAAAAAAAGCTGGGGTAGCGATACTTATACCAGATAAAACAGACTTTAAAACAAAGGCTATAATAAGAGACAAAAAAGGGCATTACGTAATGATAAAGGGATTGATAAGTCAAGAAGACATAACCCTAGTAAACATATACGCACCCAACATAGGAGCACCTCCATACACACAGCAATTATTGACTGACATAAAAGGAGAGATCAACACTAATACACTCATAGTAAGAGACTTTAATACCCCATCGACACCAATGGACAGATCTTCCAGGCAAAGAATCAACAAGGAAACAATCGGCCTAAAAGACACACTAGAAAAGATAAATTAAATAGATATTTTCGAAGCATTTTACCCCAAAGCAGCAAAATATACATTCTTCTCAAGTGCACATGGAACATTTCCCAGGACAGACTACATATTAGGACACAAAACTAGTCTCAATAAATTTAAGACTGAAATCATATCAATCGATTTCTCTGATCACAATGGTATGAAACTACAAATAAACTACAAGAAAAAAACTGGAAAACACACAAACACATGGAGGCTAAATATGCTACTAAACAATGAATGAGTTATCAATGAGATCAAGGAAGAAATCAAAAGATATCTAGAGACAAATGAAAATGAAAACACAATGACTCAAATCTATGGGACACAGCGAAAGCAGTCCTAAGAGAGAAATTCATAGCAATACAAGCTTACTTCAAGAAATAAGAAAAAGCTCAAATAAACAATCTTACTTTACACTTAAAAGAACTAGAAAAAGAACAGCAAACAAAGCCCAAAGTGAATAGAAGGAAGGAAATAATAAAGATCAGAGCAGACATAAACGAAAAGGAAATCTAGAAAAACAATACAAAGATTAATGAAACCAAGAGCTGGTTCTTTGAAAGGATAAACAAAATTGAAAGAACCTTAGCCAGACTCATCGAGGAAAAAAGAGAGAAGACTCAAATAAATAAAATCAGAAATGAAAGAAGAGAAATAACTACAGACTCCACAGAAATACAAAAGATCATTAGAAAATTCTACGAGCAATTATATGCCAACAAATTGGACAATCTTGAAAAAAAGGAGAAATTCCTAGAAACATACAATCTCCCAAGACTGAGTCAAGAAGAAAAAGAAAATCTGAACCAACTGATTACCTCCAATGAAACTATCAGTAATCAAAAATCTCCCAAAAAACGAAAGTCCTGGACCAGATGGCCTCATAGGCAAATTTTACCAAACATTCAAAGAAAAATTAACACCCATTCGTCTCAAAAAATTCAAGAAGAAGGAAGGCTCCCTAATTCCTTTTATGAGGCCACTATTACCTTGATTACAGAATCAAACTAATCAAAAACAGACTCACAAATGTAGAGGACAATCTGGGGACAGACAGAGGGGAGGGAGGCTGAGGGACTGGGAGAATGGGGTAAAGGGTTAAAGAAGTACAAATCAGTAGTTGATAGATGGTCACGGGGATGGGGAGTATGGCATTGAGAATGCAGTTAGCATCAAAAGGATTTTTAGGATTTTTAGGTGGAGAGCCAGAGGAAAGAAAGAGCAATTAAGGGGATCGTTTTATAAACTATATAAATGTCTAACCAATGTACTGTATACTTGAAACTAATAAAAATTAAAAAAAGAAAAGAGAGATTGAGATTGTTATACTGAATAATCAATATAAGTCCTACTATACGGTCTGTATAGGGAACGAAATTTGAATCAAAATGTAAATAAGTTAAAGTAAAAGGTAGGGAAAAAATATAGCATGCAAGCAGCAACCATAAGAAAGCTGTAATGGCTACAGTAACAGCAACAGAACAGATTTAAAACTTATTACTAGAAATAAAGAGAAGTTTTATATTGATAAAAAAAAACCTTAATTCTTTAGGAAGATACAACAATTATAAACATATATGTACCAAATAATAAAAATATCAAAATACATAAAGCAAAAACTGACGAATGAAAGAGAAAAGAGTCCAACAATAATACTTGGAGACTTAAATACCCCAGTTTCAATAATGGATGGGAAAACTGAACAGGTCAACAATTAGACCAAACAGACGTTTAAATAATACCACACTGAAGAGCAGCATGATACACATTATTTTCTCACACACATAAAACATTCTCCAGGACAGACCATACGTTAGCCCATAAAGCAAATCTTGATAAAGTTAAAAAGACTGAAATCTAAGTATGCTATTCGATTAGAAGACATTAACTCCTAGAAATCTGGGGTATTTACAAATATATGAAAAACAAACAATGGTTCAAATAATAAATGGGTCTAAGCAGACATTAGAAAGTAGAAAATACTTTGACCTCCATGTAAATAAAGATCATATCAAAACTTACAGGGATGGAGCCAAACAATGCTTATAAGAATTACCTAACTCTAACGAAACAATGGAAATTAAAGTTTCTAGCTATAAATGAATATATTAGGAAAGAAGAAAGTTCTCAAATCGATCATCTAAACTTTGACCTTAATAGCAATTCCTCAAAAATTTTTATAAAATTTACAAGAGAAACAAAACTTTCCTGCTATGGGCTGAATTGTCCTGCAGAAATTCATATATTGAAATCCTAATCCCCAATACCTCAAAATGTGACCGAAATTGGAAATAGGATCATTGCAGATGTAATTAGTCAAGTTAATATGAGGTCACACTGGAGTAGTGTAGGCTCCCAAAATGACCAAAAGCCTTATAAAATAGGGGAATTTGGAGACATACTCACAGGGAGGATGTCATGTGAGGATTAGAATTCATTCTAATGAACTACTAAAAGCTCAGGGAGAGGACAGAAAAAATCTTTCCCAGTACCTTCAGAGGTACTACAGGAACCTGGGGACACCTTGATCTTGGACTAACAACATTCTGAGTGACAAAACAAATCACTATACTTTCATAAAGGTCAAAATTATTCCAAATACCTTCTTGGATCACAACGAAATTACTAGCAGTCAACAACAGAAGAGAAAGTGTACGATTCACATATACATAGAATTTTCACAAAACTCCTTTTAAATGACTAATGTATCAAAGAAGAAATCACAAGAAAATCAGAACATACACCAAGACAAATGAAAATAATACAACATACCAAAACTTAAAGAGTCACTAAAAGTTGTGCTCAAAGGGAAATTTAAGATTAAAGATCTTAAATCTATAACCTAATAATTTAACTAGAAACAGAAAAGCATAGTAAACCCAAGACTAACAGAAGAAAAAATAATACTAGTAAAGATTAGATCAGAGGCAACTAAAATGAAAAAGGTAAAAATAGAATCCATGAGACTAAAAATTTTTTAAAAGATTAAAATTGATAAGACTTAGCTAGGCTGACAAAGAAAAATAATATACAAATAAGTAAGTGACAAATTAAAATGGGTATATTACTACCAATCTTACAGAAGTAAAAGGAATTATAAGAGAATTTATACCCTAACAAAACATCATCTATATGAGATGGACAAATTCCCAGAAACAGATAAACTACAGAGGCAAATATTACTCTGATACCAAAACCTGGTAAAGATAACACAAAAAAAAAACTACAGACTAATCTCTCTCATGAACATAGATGCAAAAATCCTAAAAAGGATACTAGTGAACCGAAAACAGCAACATATTAAAAGGATTATAGACCATGATGAAGTGGGCTTCATCCCAAAGGCATAAGGATGGTTTGACATCCATAAATCAATTAATGTGATACACCACAAAAACTAATTAAAAAGTAAGGATCACATGATCATATCAATAGATGCAGAAAAAGCCTTTGACAAGATACAGCATCCATTTATGAGCAAAACACTTAATAAATCGGAAAAGAAGGAAAGTACCTAACATCATAAAGGCCATGTATGACAAACCCTCAGCCAACATTATACTTAATGGTGAAAAACTGAAAACCTTCCCTTTAAGATCAGGAACAAGGTAAGGCTGTCCACTATTGCCACTGTTATTCAATATAACATTGGAGGGCCTAGCAAGTGCGATCAGGCAAGAGAAAGATATAAAAGGCATCCAAATTGGAAATGAAGAAGTCAAGCTGTCATTGTTTGCAGATGACATGATTCTCTATATAGAAAACCCTAAAGACTCCACAAGAACACTACTAAAAACAATAAGTAACTACAGTAAAGTCCCTGGATACAAAATCAACGTTCAAAAATCCATAGCGTTCCTATACTCAAACAATGAAGCGTCAGAAAAAGAAGTGGAAAAAATAATTCCTTTTGCAATTGCAACAAAAAGAATGAAATACCTAGGACTAAATGTAACGAAACATGCGAAGGACCTATATAATGAAAACTACAAGACTCTATTAAAAAAAATTGAAGAAGATACAAAGAAATGGAAAGATATTCTGTGTACTTGGATTGGAAGAATCAACATAGTTAAAACGACCATATCACCTAAAGTATTATACACATTTAATGCAATCCCCATCAAAATCTCATCGGCATTCCTTAAAGAAATAGAACAAAAATTATCAGATTTGTATGGAAGCACAAAAGACCCCAAATTGCCAAAGTCATCTTGAGAAAAAAGAACAAGGCTGGAGGCATCACTCCACCTGACTTCAAATTATACTACAAAGCGATAATAATCAAAATAGCATGGTACTGGCAGAAAAACAGACACACGAACCAGTGGAACAGAATCGAATGTCCAGAAGTAAGCCCATATTTATATGGGTAAATAATTTTTGAGAAAAAAGCCAAAAACGTACAATGGAGAAAGGAAAGCCTTTTCAATAAATAGTGCTGGGAAAACTGGAAAGCCTCCTGCAAAAGAATGAAACCAGACTGTTGACTATCATCACACACCAAAATTAACTCAAAATGGATTAAGGACCTGAATATAAGGCCTGAAACAATAAAATGTATAGAAGAAAACATTGGAGCTAAACTCAAGAACTTTGGACTTAAAGAGGATTTTATGAATTTGACCTCAAAGGCAAGAGAAGTAAAAGCTAAAATAAACAAATGGGACTACATCAAACTAAAAAGCTTCTGCTCAGCAAAAGAAACCATCAACAAGGTAAAGCGACAACCATTCAAATGGGAAAATGTATTTGCAAGCAACACCTAATAAGGGCCTAATATCCAAAATATACAAAGAACTCATATGACTCAATAACAACAAAAAACAAAAAAAAAAAAAAAAAGGGCAGAGGACCTGAAGAGACACTTCTCCCTAGCGGACATACAAATGGCCAACAGATGGATGAAAAGATGCTCGGCGTCGCTAGCTGTTAGGGAAATGCAAATCAAAACCACAATGAGATACCATCTCTCACCTGTTAGAATAGCTATAATCAACAGAACAAGTAATAACATATGTTAGAGAGGATGCGGAGAAAAAGGAACCCTCATACACTGCTAGTGGGACTACAAATTGGTACAGCCACTATGGAAAACAGTATGGAGGTTCCTTGAAAAACTAAGAATTGATCTACCATATGATCCAGCAATCCCTCTACTGAGTATTTACCCCAAAGACTTGAAAATCCATATCGAAAAACATATTTACACACCGATGTTCATAGCAGCACTACTCACAGTGGCCAGGACATGGAAGCAACCAAAGTGTCCTACAATAGATGATTGGCTCAAGAAGCTGTGGTACATATATACAATGGAATATTACTCAGCCATAAGAAGAGATGAAATACTGCCATTTGTGACAACATAGATGGACCTTGAGATAATCATGCTAAGCGAAATAAACCAGAAAGAAAAAGTTGAAAATCACATGATATCACTTACATGTGGGATATAAACCTAAAAGCATCAAATAAGCAGGACAGACAAATAGAGACTTAGTCATGTACTATAGGCTAGTGGTTATCAGAGGACTATCGACTAGTGGTTTTTAGTGGAGTCAGGGAGGAGAGGGGAGGTAGATGGGATTAAGGGGGTCAAATATAGGGTTTAGGGGGAGGGTGAAGTGGGTAAAGGGGATCAAATATACTGTAGCTGAAGAAAACTGGACTGTGTGGTAGACACAATAGAATATACAGATGTCAAATTATAATGTCTATCTGAACATTATGTAATTGTATTAACCAATGTTACACCAATGAACTTTATTAAAAATTAAAAAAGAAAAGAAACTGATAAACTACAGAAACTAACTCAAGGAGACATAGGAAATCTGAACAGAACTATAACAAATACAAAGATTAAGTTATTAAACAAGAGTCTCCTGAATAAGAAAATCCTAGGACCAGATAGCTTCATTGGTTGTTTTTACTAAACATTTAAGAAAGAGTGAACATCAATCCTTCTGAAACTCTTCCAAAACAGAAAAGGAGAGAACATATACTAAACTACTTTATGAGGCCAGCATTACCCTGACACCAAGGCCATATAGAGACATCACAAGAAAACTACAGGTTAATATTCCTTATGAATATAAATATAAAATCCTTAACACAATACTACCAAACTGAAATCATCAGCATATTGAAAGAATACATACATCATGATCAAGGTGTATATCCCAGCAATCCAAGGGTGGTTCCATATATGAAAACCAATCAATGTACATTCCATTGATGTACACTGCTTCAATGAAATGAAGGGAAATAAATAATATGATTATCTCAACTGATGTAGAAAAGGCATTCCACAAAAATCGAATGATAATTTTGATGAAGTGATGATTTTCATTCACAATTAAAACCACTTAACAATCTAGGAATAGAAAAGAAATTCCTCAACCAGATACCCAAGGTAACATCATATTCAATTAAAAATAAACAAGCAAAAAAAACCTGAAAGCATTCCCCTAAGATAAGGAATAGAACAAGGACGTCCATTTTGCTACTTCTATTTAACACTGTATAGAAGATTTAGCCAAAGCGAATGTGAAAGAAAAAAAAATGTGGTGTGGAAATTATAAAGGAAAAAGTTAAAACCACCTTCTTTGCAGATGACATTATAGAGAAATTTCTTTAAAGTCTACCAAAAATAGAGAAAATTACAAATTTAGCAAAGTTGTTAGACATAAGAAAGCCATAAACACTAGTTATGTTTCTATATGTTAGCAATGAAAAATACAAAAGGAAAATTAAGAAAACAATTGATTTATAGTGGCATCATGAAAAATAAAATAGGAATAAATGTAGCAAAGAAGGTGAAAGACCTGCATATTGAAAACTATAAAACATTGCCGGAAAAAATTAGGAATATCAAAATAAATATTAAAAACACTTTGTGTTTATGGATTGGAAAACAATACTGTTAAGATGGCACTATTAGTTGAATCTATAAATTCAATGCAATCCCTAGAACTTTCAAAAGCTTTTTTTTTTTTTTGCAGAAATGGAAAAGTCAGATCTCAAATTCATATGGAATTGCTAAGTAGCCCTAAATAACAAAAATAATATTGAAAAGAACAAACTTGGAGGACCCATACTTCTCAATTTCAAAACTTACTATACAGGTACAGTAACCAAAACAGTTTGGTACTGACGTAACGACATACAGACTAATGAAACTGAGAGTCCAAATGATTTTCAATGAAGGTATCATGACTTTTCACTTCAGGAAAGAAGTCTTTTCAACAAATGATGCTAGGGATATAGGAGGACTTCCACAAGCAAAAGAATGAATGTGGACCCCTTTCTCATATAATACACAAAATTTAACTCAAAACAAACCCAAGAAAGTTGAGGACTTCTGGTCCAGACAACAGAGTAAGTAAACGCTGTGCTGCCCTCCTTCAATGACCACATCAAAATTACAACGACATTTATAACAACCAGCCTTAAAAACCACCTGAAGATGAGATTAACAGAACTCCTATAACTAAGGATAGAAAAAAGCTACATCAAGACTGGAAGGAGGGGTGAATACAGGTAACAGGCTGATCCCACACTCACGTGTGATGGTTAAGTTCAGGAGGAAAGGCTGGGCTATGGACGTACCCACTGAAGAGCAAGAGGTCTCAGCACATCGGACTCCCCAGTCCGAAGTATCAGTGCCAGGAAGAGAAGTCCCCACATCATCTGGCTATGAAAATCATCCAGAACTCCATATGGGTGAGAGAGAAGGGTGGTATAAAACCAGGCATCCTCTTAAAAGGCCCGAACACAAACTCACCTGCTCACAAACACTTGCCCTAAGCTACAGAGAAGGGACAGCAGCTCAACAACCTCAGAAACGTATGGAGAGCAACTGAACTGTCTAGCTTCAGGGCAAGGGCTGGAAGGGGATCGCTCTCCTGAACAGAAGTGTTGACAGGCCACTGTGGAAGGAAAAGAGAGAAAGCAAGGGATTGAGAACCTATTTGAAGAAATAATGATGGAAACTTTCCTAACCTGGTGAAGGAAATAGATATACAAGTCCAAGAAGCGCAGAGAGTCCCAAGCAAGATGAATCCAAACAGGACCACACTGAAACACATCATAATTAAAAATCCCGAAGGTTAAAGACAAAGAATCCTAAAAGCAGTAAGAAAAAGGCAGCTGGTTACTTAAAAGGGAGCTCCCATAAGAATGTCAGCTGATTTCTCAACAGAAACTTTGCATATCAGAAGCGACTGGCACAAAATATTCAAAGTGATAAAAAGAAATCCTACAACCAAGATTGTTCTACCCAGCAAAGCTATAATTTATGACAGGTAAAGAGCTTCACAGACGAGAAAAATCTGAAGTTCATTACCACCAAACCAATATTACAGGAAATAAATGTTAAAGAGATTTAAGAAGAACAAATAAAAGATAAAAAATATGATTAATGAAGTATCACAAAGAAAAAAACTCAATGACAAAGGCAAACACATAATAAAACAACTGTAAACCTAGTACAAAGGCAAAAGTAGAAAATCCATGAGTAATTACAACAGTAAAGTAAGCAATTAACACAAACACACAAGCACACAAAAGAAGTAAAAATTACAAAAACATAAACATGGAGGGAGTGAGTAAAATGGTAGTGATTTTAGAATGTGTTCAAACTTAAGCAACCATCACCTTAAAATAGATTTCTATGAACATAACTTGATATATATGAAGCACATGGTAACCACAAACGAAAAATCTGTAAGAGACTTATAAGAAATAAAGGAAAAGAAATCTAAACATAACACTATAAAAATTCATCAACATGTAAGAGAAAAGAGCAAAAAAATAAAACACTGGAACCAAGTAGCATGATGGTGTGAGAGGAACTCTAGGTCTCACCTCTTGAAGATATAAGAAGTAGTATAGCTATAATTCAACAAAGGATTCCCTGTTCAACACACAAACATGTTCAAGACATCAGCACACTGAGACATCTGAAGTTGGCCATATGTGAGTGAACAGTGGAGACAAGACAGGGAGACTAGAAGCACAAAGACAGAAGTCAGGCTGCAGCTGCGCACTTGCCGCGGACCCACTAGACACAATATTAGTAAAAGGATGGAGTGCAGCGCACGCTGGGCAAATCAGACTGGAGGGGCAGAGAAAGCAATAGAGCCTAGATGATTGGCACACACTGATGTTGGGCCCAGGGTCAGGGGCAGAGAAATGTGCAAAAAAATTGCAGCACTCCAAAGCCCAACAAGACCAGACAAAGGATACCACAGACTCTGGAATCTGCCCTCACCACCCCTATGGCCCATCGGAAAGGAAAACTCTCACTCTGCAGACCACAAAAAAAGAGCAGAATGAAAAAAAAAAAAAAAAAACCACCCTAAGTGATCTGTTCTCATGGGCTAAGCCCATGAGGAAGAGAAGTGCAAACCCATGAACCTGCTTCTTCCCACCTATCCCTCCCTCACCCATTGAGGAGCAGCTGGTGGAGGCAGCTGGTTGGTCATCCCTGAGCAGCCCTGTTGCTGGCTTCTGGCTATAAGAATGAGGCACCAGAAACACAAAGGAGACCCATAGTCTGCCCCTTCCAATTCATGGGAATGGTGTCCAGAGACCAAGATGACTGGGTTATAAAGGAGACGCCAACCTCACAGAGCAATACTAAGTGTTTTCCACTGCCCAACTGACAATGCCACACAGAGTCCCAG
>NW_024352949.1:235925-272806 GCF_902729225.1 Pteropus medius | reverse complement strand
TCCCACAAATGCCTAGGCAGAGACATAATCTCTCAAGCACAATAAATAATCAAGATCACAAGGGAACACAGAAAGAAAGAAAAAAAAAATTCAGAAAATAATCTTAAGGATGTGGAAATATGTGATTTAAACAAAAAAGAATTCAAGATCACAGTTCTGGAAAAAACTCAATGAGACACAAGAAAACATAGAAAGGCAACTCAGCAAACTCAGGAATAAAATCAACTAAAAGAAAACTTCACCAAAGAGACTAAAACTGCAAAAAATAACAAAACAAATCCTATAGCTGAAGAACTCAATAAAAAATACGAAGAATGAACTAGCAAGCTTATGAAATAGAGCAGACCTGATGGAGCAAAGAATTAATGACACAGAAGATAGATACTAAGAACTGACAGGTGGACGAAGAGAGAGAATCGAGGGGAAAAAAGCTTTATGAGAACTATGTGACTCAAATTAGAAAGAGAAAATTAAGTGTCAGAATAGTGGGTATACTAGAAGGAGAAGAGCAGACAAAGGGAACAGACAGCCTATTAAAAAAAAATAATCAGTGAGAACTTCCCAAACCTACAGAAAGAACTGGATCCTTGATTCCAAGAAGCTAACAAAACAACTAATTATCTAAATTTTTAAAAAGTCTTTTTGAAGAAACATTATATTAAACTGTCAAAAGTTAGTAACAAAGAAACAGTTCTCAAGACAGCCAAAGAAAAGATGGTAATCTTTAAAGGAAGTTCATTATATTATAATTGGATTTTAAAATAGAAACCTTAAAACTTAGAAGAGAGTGAAATAAAATATTCAAATTATTGAAAGAGAGAAATTACCAGCCCAAAATCACATATCCATCAAAGTTATCCTTTACTTATGAAGTTGAAATGAAGTGCTGTCCAGACATAATGAAACTGAGGGAATTTCCAACCATAATTCTGCATGAAAGGAAATACTGAAGGGTGTTCTACATGAAACAAGAAGATACAGAACTATGAGCAAGATGACTGACATTCGGAAGAACAAAATTGCAACCCTTGTCCAGAATAGGATATCAAACACTTAAATGTAGCATAAATGTCAAAGGAAATAAAATCATTCAAAAAAAAGAAGGCAATACCTACTGCAATTTGAAAATGAACTCATAGCATAAAAAGGGATAACTGGTGACAACAAAAACATTAAAAGGGGCGGGGGTAAAAACTAAACTTGCAAACATGAATGGAGGTAAAATAATCAGAAGAAAAAGGACTACTGTATATGTGAAACTTTCTTTTGTCTATACATAACAGTCACCACACACAAAAATAAATCTAGAAATAAGATACATAATATTAAAAAAGGAAACAGGAAATAATCAGAGAATACCACCAAACTAAAATATTAGAGAGAAATAAAAGAAAATGAAACAATGAAGGCACAGAGCTACCAGAAAACAAAAGATAAAAAGGCTACAGAAAATCCTCATATATCAATAATCATCCTAAATGTAAATGGAATAAACTCACCAATTAAAAGTCCCAGTATAGCAAGTTGGATCAAAAAATAAAACCCAACTATATGTTGCCTTCAGTAGACATATCTCAGCTGCAAGGACAAACATATACTCAAAGTGAAAAACCAGAGAAAATCGAGTATATCCATAATTATATCTGACAAAAGATTTCAAGATTTTAAAAAAAAAAGGTAACGAGACAAAAACAGAAACTTTATAATGATAAAGTGGACAACACATCAAAAAGACATAACACCGATTAATATATATGTGCCCAAACTGAGGACACCAAAATATATAAAGTGAATACAAACAGAACTAAATGGAGAAACTGACAAAAACACAATTATAGTAGGGGACCTAAATACCCTACCATCATGGATGGATAGATTATCCATACAGAAAATCAACAAGGAAATATCAGCCTTAAATAACACATCAGACCAAATGATTATAATCAATATTAACAAAACTTTTCATCCCAGAACACCAGAATATACATTCTTCTGTAGTGCATATGGAACATTCTTAAGGATAGACCAAAAACTAAGACATAAAAGTAACCTCAAAATATTTAAGAATGAAATCACATCAAACATATTCTCAGACCGCAATGCTTGGAAATTTTAAATCAACTGAAAAATAAAGCAGGAATAACCACAAATATGTGGAGATTAAACAACATGCTACTAAAAAATGGCTGGGTCAAAGAAAAAATAAGAGATCCAAAGATACATAGAGATAAATGAGAACGAATATACAACATATCAAATTTTGCGGATGCTGCAAAAGTGGTAATAAAAGGCAAGTTTATATCATTGCACGCCTACTTCAAGAAACAAAAAATCTCAAATAGATGACATTTTACTGTAAAGAACTAGAAAAAGAACAAATGAAGTCCAAGGCAGCACAAGAAAGGAAATAATAAAAATCAGAGCAGAATTAAACAATATAGAGAAAAGACGATAGAAAAAATTAATGTTAACAAAGAATTCATTCATCAAAAAGATTAATGAAATTGAAAACTCTCAGGCTAGACTAAGGAAAAAAAAAGAAAAGACAAACAAAATCAGAAATGAAAGTGGAGAAGTCACCACAGACATAACCGAAATACAATGGATGATACAAAAATATTATGAAAAGCTATGTGTCATCAAATTTGATAACCTATAAGAAACAGAAGAGTTCCTAGAAATATATGATCTTCCTAAACTGGATCATGAAAACTGTGAAATCTAAATAGAAAGGAAACTGGATCAATCATCAAAAACCTTTCAAAAAGTAAAAGGCTAGGACCAGATGGCTTCATTAATGAATTCTACCAACCATTCAAAGACTTAATACCAATCTGTTTCAAATTCTTCCAAAAATTGAAGAAGGGACAACACTTTCTAACTCATCTTATAAGGCCAGCATTACCCTAATACCAAAATCTCTCAAGGACAACACAAAAAAAGGAAAGTATAGATTAATATCTGTGATAAATATATATGCAAAATCCTCAACAAAATATTAGCAAATCAAATACATTAAAAAGATAATACATAACAATCAAGTGGGGTTCATTCGACAGGCAAAAGAATGGTTCAAAATAGGCTGATCAGTTAACATAATACACCACATAAGCAAAATGAAACATAAAAATCATAAAATCATTTCAAAAAATGCAAAAAAAGCATTGCACAATACTTAGCATCCATTTATGATAAAAACTCTCAGTAAAGTGTGACTAGAGGGAAGAAACATACCTCGACAGAACAAAGGCTATACAGTTAACATCATATACATTGGAGAAAAACTAACAGCATTTTCCTTAAGATCAGGAACAAGACAAGGATACCCACTTTCATAACTTTCATTTAATGTAGTATTGGAAGTTGTAGCCACAGAAATCTAACAAAAAGACAAAAAAGAAAAAAGAAAAAAAAGAAAGAAAGAAAAGGCATCCAAATTGGAAAGGAAGAAATAAAACTTTCAATATTTGCAGAAAACATTATACTACATATAGTGAACTCTAAGGATTCCACCAAAAACTAATAGAACTGATAAATGATAAATCAGTAGAGTAGCAGGATGCAAAATTAATACCCAGAAATTAATTGCATTTTTATAAAGCAATAACTATAAGAAAAAATTTAAAATCACATTTATGACTGCATCAAAAAAAAAAAAAATCAACACACCTAAGAATAAATTTAACCAAAGAGGGAAACAACCTCTACATGAAAAATTATGAGGCATTGAAGAAAGAAACTGAAGATGCAAATAAATGGCAGTATATACCATGTTCATAGATAGAAAGAAGTAACTGTTAAAATGTCCATACTAACCACGGAAACTGATGGATTTAATGCAATCCTTATCAAAATACTAATGGCATTTTTCATAAAACTATATCAAATAATCCTAAAATTTATATAAAACCAAAAAGGACACCAAATAGCCAAAGCAATATTGAGAAAGAACAAAGTTGGAGGTATTGTCCTACCCAATACCAAATTATACAAGGCTATATAGTAACCAAAGAAGCATGGGACTGGCATAAAAACAGATACTTCAATAAATAAAACAGTATAGAGAGCCCAAAAATATACCCATTCCTATGTACTCAATTAATCTATGATAAAGGAGGCAAGAATATAAAATAGGGTAAAGACAGTCTATTCAATAAATGGTGCTGAAAACACTGGACAGACACATGCAAGAAAAAAAGAAAGAAAGAAATGGAACCACCTTCTTATACCATATACAAGAACAGAGTCAAAATGAATTAAAAACTTAAATGTATGACACAAAACCATAAAACTCTTAGAAGAAAACACAGACAGTAACTATTATTGCTCTTAGTAATATTTTTTTCTAATATACTTCTTTGGGAAAGGAAAACAAAAGAAAAAATAAACAAATGGGACTAAAAAGTTTTTGCCAAGAAAAGAAAACCACCAACAAAACAATTAGACAGCCTACTGAATGAGAGAAGATATTCGCCAATTATACATCCAATAAGAGGTCAAAATCCAAAATTTATACAGAATTCATACAACCAAACATCAAAAAAAAAAAAAAAAAAAAACCAAACAAACAAACAATCCAATTTAAAAATGGGCAGAGGACCTGAATAAACATTTCTCCAAAGAGGACATACAAATGACCAAAAGACATATGAAAAGAAGCTCAAGATCACTAATCATCAGAAAAATGCAAATTAAAACCACAATGAGATATCACCTCACATATGTCAGGCTGGCTATCATCAGTGAATAAAAAAACAACAAATGTTGGCAGGGATGTGGAGAAAAAGGTACCCTCATGTATATTTGGTGGGACTGCAAACTGGGATACCCACTCTGGAAAAGTTTGGAGGTTCCTCAAAAAATTAAATATAGAACTAGTTTTGACCCAGCAATTGCACTTCTAGCAATTTATCCAAAGAAATCCAAAACATTATTTTGAAAAGATATATGTAGCTTTATATTCACTGCAACACTATCAGCAATAGCCAATGTATGGAAGCAACCTATCAAAAAATGACTGAATAAAGATGTGGAAAAATAGCATAGATGATAGAGGCATTTTTCATTGGCTCTTACGACCACATCAAAGTTGTGACAGAAATACAAAGCAAACAGCAAGCAGAGTCGCCTGGGGTCTAGATGAACAAGCCTACAACAAGGGAGAAAAATAAGAAGTCACCCTTCAATGAAAGGGAGGAGGTAGGACTGGCAAGGACACAAGGCTATGCTGTCCTGAGCAGCTGAGTGGGACAGAGACTACGGCACATGCAGATGTTCTTCTTAAAGAGGCTGTGTCCACGAGCGGACTTTCGCGGTGATAGACCTGTTCGCTCTGTGCACCAGTGCAGATCAGGCAGCTGGAAAAGGGGGTGGAGGGGTGCACTACAGACATACAGCGGGACAGAGTTGTCGGAGATAGGGCAGGAGGCAAGGTTTTCTCCTAGGCAGAAGTGCTGCTGGTATCCATTTTTCCTCTGTTGAGCCCCGCCTGCTACCAGTGTGCAGACACAGCGCCCACATAGCTGACACATCATCAAACTGGATAATAGAGATTCCTTGAAACTCCACTCAACTCATGGCTCTATCCAAGCCACATTCACCTGTGTCCCTGGCGAGTCCTGTGCAACTTGCTGAGCTCCAAGATCCACACTGGTGTCAGCTGACCTTAGTTTCTGGTATGGATTCTTGAGGCAACTAGAGGCACAGCATCTGTGGATAGTTTGCTGAATCTTAACAGGTGGCCCTGGAGGGACACAGGCTGGGGCCTAACTTGGCCTGCTGCTGAATCCCTCCTATGACTGTGCCTCTGGACACCTACTACACAAAACCAAGATAATAAGACCAGGAGACTTAGGAGCTTTGCTTAGTACATAGAAACAGACACAGAAAGGCAGCCAAAATAGAAAGACAAGCAGAAACCATATGAGAGAAGAAAACAGAGATCCAGGAATAATGGAGTCAAGTAATCTAACAGATGCAGAGTTCAAAACACTAGTTATAAAGATGCTCAATGAACTTCAGGGAAGAGTAGATGAACTCAGTGAGAACTTAACAAAGAGATAAAAAACATAAAAATGGAAATGGAAATTATAAAAGAGAAAAGAAATGAAGAACGGATTATCTGAAATGAAGAGTATATTAGAAGGAATCAACAAAGTGGATAAAGAAAAGGATCAAACCACCAATAAAGGATGGGAAAGCCAAGGATACTCAATCACGATAGCAAGAAAAAAGAAGCCAAAGTTATAATAATAATTTAAGGAGCCCACGAGACACAATTAAATGTAAAACTATGTGTCGTAGGGGCACCTGAAGGAAACAAGAAGTTGAAGAGCTATTTGAAGAAATACAATGGAAAACCTCCCTAACCTAGTGAAGGAAATAAGACATATGACCTCAGGAAGCTCAGAGTCCCAGAAGGAGGAACCTAAGGAGGCTGACACCAAGACACACCATAATTAAAATGCCAAAGGCTAAATACAAGAGAAAATTTTAAAGCAGCAAGATAAAAGCAGTTAGGTACCTACAAGGGAGCACTCATAAGACTGGCATCTGATTTCTCAAAAGAAACCATGCAGGACAGAAGGGTTTGGCATAAAATATTCGACGTGATAAAAATCCAAGATCTACAACCAAGAATATTTCATCCAGAAAAGCTATCATTTAGAGTCAAAGGACAAATAAAGAGACAAAAATAAGCTAAAGGAATTTATCAACACCAAGCCAGTATTACAGGAAATGTTGAAGGGACTTCTTTAAGTTAAAAAAAAAAAAGTAACAAAAACCTAAAGAATGGTAATAACTACATTCCTATCAAATGGAAAAGAATTAAGTGTTCCAACCACAGGACAGGGTGGCTGAATAGATAAGAAAACAAGACCCCTACTACACAGGCTACCAACGAGACACTTCAGATTAAAAGATACACACAGACTAAAAGGAAGAGAATGGAAAAAGATATTGCCATGTTGGACCTAGAGGGTATTGCATTAAATGAAGTAGCATAGAGAAAGACAAATACCACATGATTTCGTGTACATGTGGCATCTAAAGAAAAAAATAAACAACAATAACAACAAAAATGGAAATCAACTAACTCACAGATACAGAGAATATTTTGAGGACTGCTAGACCGGAAGGAGGTTGGGGGGCTGTGAAAAAGGGCAAAGGAATTAAGAAATACAAATGGATAGTTACAAAATAGTCATGAAGATATAACGTAGCATAATGAAAATAGTCAACAATATTATAATAAATAAGGGGGAAGAAGGGTACTAAATTTAGTGAGGCGATTACTTGAGCTCTAATCACTATGTTGTTCAACTGAAACTAATACATTATTGTATACTAACTATAATTGAAAAAACTCATTGAATGGTAAAATATAACTATGAGCAACTAATTGTCTATTGCGATAAAGCGGGCAGGAAGGAAGAAGATGTGGTACATATATACAATGGAAAACTTCTCGGCTATAAAAAAGAATGAATTCTTACCATTTGCAACAACATAGATGAGCACAGCATAAATTATATAAACATCTAATCACTATACTGTATATCTGAAATTAATATAAAACAATATTGAATATCAACAGTAAAAAATAAATTAATAAATGAGAAACTTTCAACTTAAAAACAAACAGAACAAACAAAATTATAACTTAAAGGTACAAATTGGGAGTTACAAAACATTTACGTGGATGTAAAATACAGCACAGGGAATAGAATCAATAATAGTGTAATAACTGTATGGTGCCAGGTGGGTACTAGATTTATTGTGGGGATCACTTTGTAAGTTATATAAATGTCTAACCACTATGTTGTACACCTGAAACTAATAACATACTGAATGTCAACTGAATAAAACTTTTTTAAACCCCAAATATAAATCAATCAAAATGGACCAACTTCCTAATTATAAGAACAAAAATTATAAAACTCAGAATGAAACACAGATGACAGTCCTCATGGCTGCAGATTTCTCTACTGATTCTCAGATATGACACCAAAAACATGATCAACAGAAAAAAATTAATAAAAAGTGGACTCTTAAAATTTAAAACTTTCCCACTTCTAAGAACATAATCAAGAAAGTGAAAAGAAAAGATTCAGAGTGACCTCAGCATCACAGCAATATGACTTATTCCCTTTGTCTCTCCCCATTTACAACCAATAGGATATCCATAACCCAACAAAGGTTCCTTTGTAGAGCACACAAAATCGCCAAGTACATCCACACATCTGTACATCTGAAAATCAGTGGATTGGACTTCATGGAGTAAAGAGAATCAAGGTAGCAACAGCACCACCACTAGCACCCGCAACCCTGGTCATTCCAAGAGTGAAGGGTAGTCTCCACAACCCTTAAGCAGCTGCTAGTGGTAGCAGCGCAACAGTGACTCTAGCAGTGCAACAGCATGAGCAACCCCTGCAGTACAAGCAATGACTATGGGGCTTGGGGACCCCTCCGGCAGAGATGGTGGAGTGTGGAAAGTGCATGCTCCCAACAGCTATGACACAGCTCAGGCAAGAGAAACCAAAACATTGAGCTATAGTGCCACCTACTGGAAAATAAAAGCCTGTAATTTCCAACCTTCTGAATTGTTAAAATCAAAGTAAATGAATCATTATCTACATAAGAAAAATGTTCACTACTTCTAATGTATTGGCAGGGGCACATTTCATCAAATATCATGAACAACTGTAGAAATATGGTATCAAAAAAAAGAAAAAGACAGGATTCTGGGAAATATGGCGGAGTAAGACACATCCTCAGATCTCTCCCCTTGAAACAACAATAAGCTGAACATCTAAAACTCAAAACAAACAAACAAACAAAACAAAACACCCGAATGCACACAAGCACGTCTAAGTGTGGGATCTGAGCAAAGAACTGCCACAGTCCAAATTCGCAAGTGTGGTGGAATGTGAGAAATAAAGAAGCTGCCTCTCAAAGCCTCAAGAGCTCCCTGCAGAAGGGGGAGAAGGTGCAGCGATTTCCCCGAACAGCCCTGCCTGGAAGTGCTGTGAGTTCCCTGCAGCCGGTATCAGGGTTCAGTCATCACGGCAGAAAGAAGAGAATGAGACTGCAGAGAAATAACAGTTGATTTTTACCAGCCACTATTGCAAAACTGAGGCTGAGCAACAGCCCCGAACTTGCAACCGAGAGGGCCCATCTCCTCATTCCATCAGAGACCAATCACAGCAAACCTCCAGGGGAATCTGAGCAACTGCTACTGAAACAGTCACTAAACCTGGTAGGGATTGAGGCTGAGAGTACTGAACACGATTAAATATCTATAAGGGAAAAAAAAAGGCATTATTAAGGTTTTATGTAAAGGAAGGATCCAAGAGGTTTAGACATCACCTACTGGAAGCCAAAAGAAAAGCGCCTTCTTTGCAGCAGGCTAAAGAGAGACTTTATATAATAAATTTTTTCAGGAAAAACAGCAGAATACACTTCTATTAATGCCCAGGTGGAGAAATAGTCCATTAAACACCATGAACAATCAAGGTGACACGGCATTCAGAAAGAAAGGGAAAAATCTCCAGAAAATAAGCTTACAAACAAAGAAATACGTGACTTAAATGACTGAGAATTCAGGATGGAACTTCTGAAAAAACTCAGTGAGTTCCGAAATGAGTCATATCAACAATTTCAGGAACTGGAAAAACTACTACATGAGCAGAGCGAGGAGACTGAAATGCTCCAAAAGAACCAAATAGAACACATGCAGAAAAAAAAAAAAAAAAACACTGCAAGAGATGAAAAATGAAATAGCGAGCTTGAGAAATAGAATTGATCAAATGGAGGAAAGAAGCAGTGATATCAAAGACAGAAACTTAGAAATAAATCAATAGAAAGAAGAGAGAACTGAAGAATGAAAAATAATGAATGAGAAATACAAGAACTAGCTGATATCATCAGGAGAGGAAATATAAGAATAATGGGCATTATCGAAGGCTAGGAAATGAAACAGGGACTAGAAAGCATTTTCAGACAAATAGTGGACAAGAATTTCCCAAACCTAAGGAATGAGCTACAGCTTGGAATTAGAGAAGTCAACAGAACACCCAATTATCTCAACCCAAAAAGGCCTTCACCAAGACACATTGTATTAAAGTTATCAAAAATCAACGACAAAGATAGAATTTTCAGGGTATCCAGGGAGAAGAAAACAATAATTTATAAGGGAAAATCCATTAGATTATCATCGGACTTCTCAGCACAAACCTTACAAGCTGGAAAGAAATGCAATCATATAATTAAACTATTAAGCGCAAGGAACTACCAGCCTGGAATAATGTATCCAGCTAAGCTCTCCTTTAGATGTGAAGAAATTAAGACCTTTCCAGACATACAAAAATTGACGGAATTCACCACTATGAGGCCTGCACTATAGGAATACTGAAAGAGGTCAGCTCACCTAAAACAAAATTTAAAAACAAACAAACAAACAAACAAAAAAAAACATAATTAGGGGTAAAGTGACTATCAGGCAAACAGAAGAAGAGTACTACAACCCTTACTCAGAACGGGGCATTATAAGTTTAAATTATACATCACGATCAAGTAAACTTCATCCCGGGGCACAGGGATGATTCAACAAATGCAAATCAATTAATGACATACACCACATAAACAAATTAAAAAATAAAAATCATATGACCATATCAATAAATGCAGAAAAGGCCTTCAACAAGATAGGGCATACATTTCTGATCAAAACATTTAACAAAATCAGTATAGAAGGAAAGTGCCTTAACATAATAAAGGCCATATATGACAGACTCTCAGCCAACATTATACTTAATGGTGAAAAACTAAAAACCTTCCCTCTAAGATCAGGAACAAGGCAAGGCTGTCCACTATCGCCACTGTTATTCAATATAACATTGGAGGTCCTAGCAAGTGCAATCAGACAAGAGAAAGATATAAAAGGCATCCAAATTGGAAATGAAGAAGTCAAGCTGTCTCTATTTGCGGATGACGTGATTCTCTATATAGAAAACCCTAAAGACTCCACAAGAACACTACTAAAAACAAAAGCAATAAGTAAAGTCTCTGGATACAAAATCGACGTTCAAGAATCCATAGCATTCCTATACTCAAATAATGAAGCGCCAGAAAAAGAAGTGGAAAAAATAATTCCTTTTGCAATTGCAACAAAAAGAATAATACCCAGGAATAAGTTTAAGTAAACATGTGAAGGACCTATATAATGAAAACTACAAGACCCCATTAAAAGAAATCGAAGAAGATGCAAAGAAATGGAAAGATATTCTGTGTACTTGGATTGGAAGAATCAATATAGTTAAAATGACCATATCGCCTAAAGCATCAAACAGCTTTAATGCAATTCCCATCAAAATCTCATCGGCATTCTTTAAAGAAATAGAACAAAAAAAATTGTCAGATTTGTATGGAATCACAAAAGACCTTGAATTACTAAAGCCATCTGAGAAAAAAGAACAAGACAGGAGGCATCACTCTGCCTGACTTCAAATTATACTACAAAGCTACAATATTCAAAACAGTATGGTATTGGCAGCAAAACAGACACACGGACCACTGGAACAGAATCAAGAGTCCAGAAGTAAACCTATATTTACATGGGCAAATAATTTTCAACAAAAAAGCCAAAAACATATAGTGGAAAAAGGAAAGGTTCTTCAATAAATGGTGCTGGGAAAACTGGAAAGTCTCCTGCAAAAGAATGAAACCAGACTGTAGTCTATCACCGCACACCGAAATTAACTCAAAATGGATTAAGGATCTGAATATAAGGCCTGAAACAATAAAATGCATAGAAGAAAACATAGGAGCTAAACTCAAGAACTTTGGACTTAAAGAGGATTTCAGGAATTTGACCTCAAAGGCAAGAGAAGTAAAAGCTAAAATAAATGAATGGGACCACCTCAAACTAAAAAGCTCAACAAAAGAAACCATCAACAAGGTAAAGCGACAACCATCCAAATGGGAAAATGTATTTGCAAGCAACACCTCTGATAAGGGCCTAATATCCAAAATATACAAAGAACTCATACAACTCAATAACAACAAAAAAACGAAAGATCCAATCAAAAAATAGGCAGAGGACTTGAACAGACACTCTCCCTAGAGGACATACAAATGGCCAACAAATAGATGAAAAGATGCTCAACGTCACTAGTTGTTAGGGAAATGCAAATCAAAACCACAACGAGATACCATCTCTCACCTGTTAGAATAGCTATAATCAACAGGACAAGTAATAACAAATGTTGGAGAAGATGCAGAGAAAAGGGAACCCTCATACACTGCTGGTGGGACTGCAAGTTGGTACAGCCACTATGGTAAACAGAATGGAGGTTCCTTGAAAAACTAAGAATTGATCTACCATATGATCCAGCAGTGACTCCACTGGGTATTTACCCCAAAGGCCTGAAAATCCATACCCAAAAAGATATTTGCACACCAATGTTCATAGCAGCATTATTCACAGTGGCCAGGACATGGAAGAAACCAAAGTGTCCTACAATAGATAATTGGCTAAAGAAGCTGTGGCACATACATATAATGAAATATTAACTCAGCCATAAGACGAGATGAAATACTGCCATTTGTGACAACATGGATGGACCTTGAGATAATCATGCTAAGCGAAATAAGCCAGACAGAAAAAGCTGAAAATCACACATCACTTATATGTGGGAAATAAACCTAAAAGCAACAAATGAATAGGACAAACAAACAGAGACTCATGGACATGGACTATAGACTAGTGTTTACTAGAGGGTAGGGGATGGGGGAGGAGGTGAGAGGCAGACAGGGTAAAGGGTTCAAATATGGGGGTGGGGGTTAGAGGTAAGGTAAAGTAGGTAAAGGATATCAAATATACGGTAGCTGAAGAAACTGGACTTTGGGTGTTAAACACACAATAATATACAGATGTCAAATTATAATGTACACCTGAAAATTACATAATTATATTAACCAATATTACTTCAATAAACTTAGAAAAAAGAAAGAAAAGAAAATGACAATCTCCAGCAACTAAATTCAAAGTCACAGCAGATTGGAAATAACTGATATAGAATTCAAACTGTTATGAAGAAGTTCAACAAGCTACAAGACAACTCAGAAGGCAGTTCAGTGAGCTGCAAAATAAAATTAATGAACAGAAGTACTTTACCAAAAAGAGTGAAATTCTTACAAAAAAAATAAGAAAAATTTTAGAGAGAAAAAAATCAGATGAAGAATGAATTAGAAACAATAAAAATAGAGCAGATCAGATGGGTCAGAAAATAAGTGATCTGAAGATTAAAAAATCTAAAAGCGATTCAGGTAGAAGAGGAGAGAAAACTAAGATTTTTTTTTTTTTTAAGTGAAGAAAGCCTATGAGAGCTATCAGACAATTAGGAGAACCCACATAAGAGAAACAGGTACACACCAGAAGTAGAAGGGGACAAAGAAGTCATCTAAATAAGTAGCTAAGAACTGCCCACACTGGGAGGAACTAGACATACAAAGTCCACGAAGCTAATAGATCACTTACTATCCCAGTGCAAAAAGATCCTTCCCAAGATACATTATGATGAAGTTAATGATAAAAAAAAATCTTTTCCTAGTATTTTTTATTTTCCAATTATAGTTTGCATACAATATTATATTAGTTTCAGGTGTACAACATAGTGATTAGACATTTATATAAATACAAAGTGATCACCACAATAAATCTAGAACCCTTGTGACACCATATAGTTATTACAATATTACTGACAATATTCCTTACGCTATACTTTATATTCCCATGACTATTTTGTAACTACCAATTTGTATTTCTTAATCCTTTCTAGCTTTCCACCAATCATTCCCACCTCCTCTCCCATTCTGGTAACCTTCAAAATGTTCTCTGTATCTACGAGTTTGTTTCTGTTTCATTTGTTTCTTTTGCTATTTAGAAGCCACATATAAGTGAAATCATATGGCAATTGTCTTTGTCTGAGTGACTCCAGTCAACAAGACATCCTCTAGGTCCATCATGTTGTTCCAGATGGCAAGACTGCATTCTTTTCTTAAATTTTTTCATGGCTAAGTAATATTCCATTGTGTATGTGTACCACCTCTTCTTTATTCACACATCCATTGACAGACACCCAGGTTGTATACCTAGAAGTGGGATTAGCGGATCCTTCTTTGTTCCTTGTTATAGCCTTTGTTTTAAAGCTTATTTTGTCTGATATAAGTATGCTTACCCCAGATTTTTTTCATTTCCATTTTCATGAAATATCTTTTTCTATCCCCTTATGTCTGTGTGTGTCTTTCAATCTGAAGTGAGTCTCTTGTAGGCAGCATATATAAGGGTCTTGTTTTCTTATTCATTCAGCCACCCTTTCTTTTAATTGAATCATTTAATCCATTTACATTTGAAGTAACTGTTCAGATATGTAATTATTGCCATTTTATTATTCACATTTTTTCTTTTATTTTTCTTCTTCTTAAAGAAAGTCCTCCAACACTTCCTATAATACTGGCTTGGTGGTGATGAACTCCTTTAGTTCCTTCTTGTCTGGGAGGCTCTTTATCTGCCCTTAGATTCTACATGATAGCTTTGCTGGGTAGAGTAATTTTTATTGTAGGTCCTTACTTTTCATTACTGAATATTTTGTGCCAGTACCTTTCAGCTTGCAAAGTTTCTGTTGAGAAATCAGCTGACAGTCTTATGAGAGCTCCCTTAGAGGTAACTGCTTTTTATTGCTGCTTTTAAGATTCTCTTTGTCTTTAACCTTTGGCATTTTAATTATCATGTGTCCTGGGCTTCTTTGGGTTCAACTTGTTTGAAACTCTCTGCACTTCCTGGGTTTGTATGTCCATTTCCTTTGCCAGGTTAGGGAAGTTTACCATCATTATTTCTTGAAATAGGTTTTCTTGAAATTCTTTGCTCTCTTCTCCTTCTGGTATCCCTACAATGCAAATGTTGGTACACTTGATGTTGTCCCAAAAGCCCCTTAAACTATCTTCATTATTTTTTTATTCTTTTTTCTTGATGCTGTTCTTATTCGGTGTCCTCTGCTATCTTATCTTCTAAATCGCTGATTCGATCCTTTGCTTCATCTAATCTATTGTTGATTCCCTCTAACATATTCATTTGTTGTTGTATTCATTTCTGAATGGTTCTTTTTGATGTTTTCTATCTCCATTTTCATGTTTTCTCTTTGTTAAAGTTCACCTACCCTTCCCCTAAGTTCAGTGAACATCTTTATAACCAGTGTTTTCAACTCTGTATCTGATAGTTTGCTTGTCACCATTTTGTTTAATTCTTTTTCTGGAGTTTTGTTCTGTTCTTTCATGTGAGACATGTTTGTTTCCCCTTATTGGATGCCTCCTTGTGTTCGCTTTTTAAATGATGTGTAGGTAGGAATCTTAAGTCTCTGGTTTTAGGAAAGTGGCCTTATGTAGCAGGTGTCTTGTGAGGCCCAGTAGTACATTCTTCCCTGGTCACCTAAGCCACACGCTGTGTGTGCCCTCCTTAGTTGCTGTTTACACATTAATGGGAGGGATTGACCCTTGGCTTGTGAGGGATGACTGGTGAGGGGCTGATCCTGCAGGGCAGAATTCACTTAGCAGGATTCTGGTGCCTGCTCAGATTGCCCTTTGGGTGTGTCGTCTTTCAATGCAGACCTAGAAGGTACTCTAGTTCGGGTTGGACTGGCCACTGGGCATGCCAGCCCCAGTGCTTCCTGGAAGGGGCCCTGCCCAGGCCAAGTTCAGCTACAGCCTGAACTGAAGCCAGGTGCTGTTAGTGCTGGGCTTGGGGCAGCTTAACAAGAAATATGGCACACGTTGAGGCCACATACTTGTCTAGGTTTTCTGAACCTTTGAGAAATTTTAGGAAGGACTGTAGAATGAACCAAGACAGACTACTTGTATGGAAAAGCCACTGGAGGTAGCTTAGGTCGGTCCCCCAGTTGGGAGGAGCAGGATCTTAGGGAATCACCTAGGTGAGGCAACCAGTGTTAGCCAGGTTGATAGAAATTCAGATATGGTGGATGCCTGAGTCTGCATGCCAGGAAGGGGGAGGGCTCAACAAAGGAACAATGAATTCTGCCAGCACTTCTGTTTGGGATTAAGCTGCCCCTCCAGCCCTCACCCTGAAGCCAAACAATTAAGTTCTTTCCCCACCCCACCCCCGCCCCCATGTCCCTGGTGTTTTTCTAGCAGCTGCCCCAGCAATGGAGCTCAGAGCAAGAGAGTCAACCAGTGAGTAAGTCCACGTGCAGACACTTTAAGAGAAATGTCTGCCATTCCTGCAGCCCTGTGTCTCACTCAGCCACAATTTCCGCTGGCTGTCAAAGCCAGAGGTAGTAGGGACTTCTCTTCCTGGCACTAGTTCCCTAGGCTGGGGATCCCAGTTGGGGCTGGGATCCCTCATTCCTCTGAGGAGAACCTCTCCAGCTGAGATACCCTTCCCAATTCTTAACCACCACATGAAGTTGTGGGAGCAGTACATTTTGCATCTCCATCCCTCTTACCAGCTTTGAGTGGCCTCTTACGCAAGTATTCAGTTGCAAGACTTCTGTTCAGCCAGACCTCAGGTGACTCCCAATGATGGTTGTTCTGTAGTGTAGTTGTAATTTTGATGTGGTTGTGAGAGGAGGTGAGCACAGCATCTACCTACTATGCCATCTTGGCTGGAAACCTAAAGAAAAAATCTTAAAGGTACCAGAGGGGCAAAAAGGAAAAACAAGTAACCTACAAAGTACCCCGCATTAGACTATAGGCAGAAACTCTACAAGCCAGGAAAGAGTGGAAATGATGTATTCAAAGTATTGAAAGATAAAACTGCCAGCCAAGAGGATACCACTTCACAACCATTAGGATAGTAGAAAGGAGGAGGGGAGGAGAGTGGAGGGGAAACAGTATTCTGACATTATGATATCACAGGACCTAAGAGTAGCAGAGTCCTCCATTTTTAAGGAAAAAAGCATAAATCCCAGATGCCTCTGTCACAGCTGTTGTAGCTATAGCCGTCAGGGAAAAAAGAAAGGGAAACTTTTTCTGGAGCACCATAAGAAGTCTCTATGGCTTTGGAACTCAAAAAGTTGGTTGGATCGGCAGTCTGTTTTAGGTAAGTTCTTTCCAAAATATGTATAATTTGAAAAACATTTTCATTACAATTAATGTTTTAAAAATTAATGGAATTTAAAAGGAAAAAAAAAAAAGCTGTGACCAAACTATTGAAATAAATCCATGAGAAACAAATCTTATTCTTCTAATTTCTCTTGTGGGCTCATTTCATCATACTTTCTAAGAATTTTTACAATTATTTACACTACTATATTTTTCTTCTTGCTCCAGAAATGTTGACTCAGAGTAAAGAGAGAGAAAAAAAATTCCTTATGTTACTTTAATTTTAATATAGCACTTTGAAGCAACTGCTCTCTAAATCAGCATCCAATCCAGTGTTCTCTCCCAAATTCTAAATGACCCACAGCATATTTTCAACTCAATGCTCTAAAAGAAAACTCTTTTTCTTCCTTTAAAAAGTCAGTTCTCCATTTAATTTTTGAATTTTTCCTTATATTACTATTATAAGCTGAAACATATCCCTCCAAATCATATGTTGAAGTCCAATGTGTTCAATGACCATTCACTTGGCATCATTTATGCAGTGTCTCTTTTAATCCTTCAATTAATTGAGTTATCCTTTTATTGTTGTAGGGGTTCTCTATATAGACTGGATACAGGTCCTTTATAGATGTGTTTTGTCATTATTTTCTCTAACTCTTAATGGTGTCTTTTGATAAAAAGTTATTTTTATTCTGATGATATCAAATTTACATTATTTATTTACACTTGCTGCTTTTTGTATTTTGTCAAAGAAAAACTTGCTTATTCTCTACTTTTTCTTCTAGAAGCTTTATGGTTTCAGCTCTTAGACTTAGATCTGATCCATCTTGACTTCACTTTTGTGAACAGTGTGAGGTAGGGTGTCAAGGTAAATTTTTATTCGTATGAAAATCTAATTATTCCAGCAATATTTGTTTAAAAGCCTTTCTTTTCCCCCACTGGATTGCTCTCTTTGTCAAAAATAATTTTTCAGCTCTCTATTCTCTTCTATTGAACTATCTGTTCCTCTTTATGCCAGTATCACAATCTTGATTATTATAGCATTAGACTAATTCTTGAAACCAGTTAGTGTAAGTCATCTACTTGGTAATTTTTCTTCAAGATTGCTTTATAAAACCTAGGTCATTTGTATTTGCATATCAACTATATAATGGGCTTGTTAATTTCTACCAAGAGAGAAAAAGCTGCTAACACAACAATTTAGCCACTCTGAGGCACTAAGAAGAGGCTGAGATATGACCTCGCCATAAACCCCACCCCCAGAGCAGAACCTACAATCGGAAGGAAACTCATAAACCTAGAGCTGTTCCCTGAGGAATAAAGGGTTTGTATTCCAAATCAGGCACCACAACTTTTAAGACCTGCGTCTGAGAGACGAGCCCCCCAAACATCTGGTTTTGAAAACTAATAAGAAACACATGCACAAGACCCAAAGAGCAGAAGAGAAATGAGAAATGGGTCTTTAAAAGGGGTAATGCACAAACTCACTCACCTCAAGGCCCAGCACAGAGCAGCTTTTTGAAAAACACCCAGACTATGTCAAATGAATTCATATGCTAACTTTAAAGCATCAGTCTGAGAGGATTAGATCTCTTGAGATACTCTTAGGGATGAAGGAATTAGTGGGTGCTTTTTTGACACTCTCTCTCTACTTTGCTAAAGCTAGTAGGTGACTTTTTTTTTATTATTAACTCTTTTTCTTTTGTTTTTCGTAGTAGGTGCCATCTTTTACCCTCCAATGGGCAGGCACCATTCTGTGCTCTCTCTCTGTCTTGCTAAAGCCAGCAGGCACCATGTTTTTTCTTGTTCCCCAGAGGGTGCCATATTCGCCTTCTCCCTTCTCCCTCTGCCATACTCCACAGCACTAGTATCTCCTAGAGGAGAGCTGTGACACACACATTTGGTGTCCCAGTTTTTGTGAGGGCTACCTAGGGAAAGCCCCTTGACCTCCTGGGTCTGGTGGCCAGGCAGGTTTGAATTCCTGGATCCTGTGGGGTTGTAACAACTGGGGAAACATTTATTGACAGGCTACCACCCCCAGAACACTGCACAAATGGCAGATTGAAACACCACATCCCCAGCTTCTCTGTGAAAGAGGCCTATTTGCTCCAGCCTGATAAGTAGGCTTTCGGTATAGCAAACATCTAGAGACTAAGACCTGCTCTCAGGAGACATAGGTAGGGGGAAGTCATCATTGCACTCTCTTTGCCTTGTTACAGCTTGCAAGTATCTCACAGAACCAAGCTTATATACTATTCTAGAGGCATAATTTTTGTGACTGTTGCCCTGGGTCCACCTCCAGACAATTGCTTATATCTGCATACTTTAAAAGCTGCTTCCAGAGAATGTGGCTTTCAATCAGCCTGAATCTACATACTAACCTCTCCCACTCTGGGACACTAACAAGTAGTGGCACACCCTCAACAACTGAGAGCTATTAAAAATAAAGTAGGCTAAGAAAACCATAAAAGTTTGAAGGACAACTACAAAGCAGGGCACTGTTCATCAAAAAGATTAATCTCCTACATGAGGACATTCCTTCAAGATCTGAAGAGGTGGCTGTTTCACTTAATATAGAGGGGAAAAATACAGTCAATAAAGTGAGGAAATACGGAAATATGTTCCCCAAAAAAGGGGCAAAAACTCAGAAAAAAAACTTTAATGAAACAGAGATAAGTAATTTACCTGATAAGAAGTTCAAAGTAATGGTCATAAAGATGCTCACCAAACTTGGGAAAAGGATGAATCAACACAGTGAGAACTTCAAAAGAGAGCTGGAAAATATAATAAAGTACCAAAAGAAGACAAAGATCTGAAGAATACAATAACTGGACTGAAAAATACAGTAGAGGCATTCAACATCAGACTAGATATAGCAGCAGAAAAGGTCAGTGAACTTGAAGACAAAGCACTGGAATGCACCCAGAGTAAAAGAAAAATAACTTAAAAAAAAAAGTCTAAAGGCCTTAAGGGACAACTTCAAGCAGCCTAACATTCATATTATAGGAGTACCAGCAGGAGAAGAGAGAGAAAGAGAAAAAGGGGCATAAAACTTATTTGAAGAAATAAAGAATGAAAACTTCCCTAACCTAGGGAAGAAAACAGACATCCAGATTGAGGAAGCCCAGAGAGTTGCAAAAGAAATGAAGCCAAAGAGGCCCACCCCAAGACACATAATAATTCAAATGTCAAAACTTAAAGATGAAGAATCTTAAAAGTAGCAAGAGAAAAACATCTTGTTACTTATAAGGGAACCCCCGCCCACCCCAATAAGACAGTCAGTAGCTTTTTCAGTAGAAACACTGCAGGCTAGAAGGGAGTAGCAAAATTGAAGTGCTGAAAGAAAAAAAGTTTCAACTAATTATACTCTACCCAGCACAGGTATTTTAAATGAAGTGGAAAAAAAGAGTCTTTCACACAAACAAAAGCTAAAAAAGCTAAAGCTTTCATTATCACTAAACCAGCCTGAAAAGAAATGTTAACAAGATTTCTTTAAGCTAAAAAAAAAAAGTATTAGTAACAAGAAAACATATGAAAAAACAATTCTCACCAGCAAAAGATAAATATATAGTAAAAGTAGTGGAATAATCACATATAAAGAAAGCTAGTATGAAGGTAAAAAACAAAAGTAAAAATAACTATAACTATGACAATTAGTTAAGAGATACAAAAAATAAGGTGCAAAATGTGACATCAAAAACATAAAACATGACAAGGAGTAGATTAAAAATGTAGAGCTTCAGAATATGTTCAAACTTAAGTTGTTGTCAACTTAAAATAGACTGTTACAAATATAAGTTTATGTGTAAGCCTTATGGTAATCACAAACAAAAACCTATAGTAAATATACAAAAGATAATGAGAAAGAAATTTAAGCATACCACTAAAGAAAGTCAATAAATAACAAAAGAAGAGAGAAAGAGAAGAAAGGTACGAAGGAACTACATAACAGCCCGAAAACAATTTACAAAATGGCAAAAAGTACATACCTATCAATAATTACTTTAAATGTAAATAAATTAAATTATTCATTCAAAAGAGATAGATTTCAAAAAACTAAATGGACAAAAAAGGCTAAATAAATAAAAAACACCCATCTATATGCTGCCTAAAGAGACTCACATTAGATATACGGACATATACAAACTGTAAGTAAAGGTACAGAAAAAGATATTCCATGCAAACGAAAATCAAAGGAAAGCTGGAATAGCTGTACTTATATCAGAAAAAATAAACTTTAAAACAAAGACTGTAATGAGACAAAAGGCATTACATAATAATAAAAAGATCAATCTACATCACGATATTACATTTATAAATATTTATGTACCCAATAGGAGCACCTAAAAACATAAAACAACTATTAACAGACTTAAAGGGAGAAACAGACAGCAATACAATAATACAAGGAACTTTCATATCCCATTTTCATCATGGATAGATCAGACAGAAAATCAATATGAAAACATTGGCCTCAAATGACATGTTAGATCAGATGGACTCAACAGATATATACAGAACATTTCACCCAAAAGCAGCAGAATACACATCCTTTACAAGTGTACATGGAACATTCTACAGGATAGATTATGTTACAAGGTCACAAAGCAAGCCTTACTAAATTTAAGAAAACTAAAATCATATCAATGACCTTTTCTAATCACAATGGTATAAAACTAGAAATCAATTACAAGAACAAAACTGGAAAATTCACAAATATCTGGAGATTAAACAACATGCTACAGAACAACCAATGGGTAAATGAAGAAATCAAAAACGATATCAAAAATTACCTTTTCAAAAATGAAAATGGAAATACAACATACCAACATATTTCTAGGATGTAAAAAAAGCAGTTCTAAGAAAGAAGTTCATAGTGATGTAGTCATATCTCAAGAAACAAGAAGTCTCAAATGAACAACTTAACTTTACCCCTAAAGAAATAGAAAAAGAACAAAGAAAGCCCAAAGTTAGTTGAAAAAAGGAAGTAACAAAGATTAGAGTGGAAAGAAATTAAATGAATAAAATGAAATAAATGAATAAATTTAACCAGGGAGGTGAAAGACCTTGTGCCCAGAAAACTACAAGATGCTGATGAAAGAAATTGAAGAAGAACAAATAAATGGAAAGATAGTCCATTCTATCTTTGGAATGGACTGGAAGAATTAATATTCTATAGATTCAATGAAATCTCTATCAAAATTACAATGGTATTTTTCACATAAATAGAACAAACAATCCTAAAATTTGTAGGAAACAACAAAAATATCTCAAATAGCCAAAGCAGTCTTGAGACAGAACAAAACTCCCTAATTTCATACTATATTATAAAGCTGTAGTAATCAAAATAGTATGGCATAGGCTTAAAAACAAGCAAATGATAAGTGGAACAGAACAGAAAGCTCAGAAATAAACTGTGATGTATATATGGTCAATTAATTTATGCAAAGGAGCCAAGAATATAAAATGGAGAAAGTGCAGTCTCTTCAATAAATGGTGTTTGGAAAACTTAACAGTCACATGCAAAAGAATGAAACTAGACTACGATCTTATGCTATACAGAAAAATCAAACTGGATTAAAAAATTGAATGTAAGACCTGAAACCATAAAATCCCTAGAAGAAAGCATAGGTGGTAAGCTCCTTCATATCAGTCTCAGCAATAAGTTTTTGGATCTGACTGCAAAAGCAGACAATAAAAGTGGAAATTAAACAAGTAAAACTATAACAAACTAAAGGTTATGTATCAATTATACCTCAATTTTTTAAAAAGCTATATCGAGTTATACCTCAATTTTTTAAAAAGCTATATCGAGTTCTTATCACTTGAAATATTAGGAATATTATCATTACAAGTTTGAATCTGTTGTTTTGCAATTAATGGAAGCTTAGTTACTGAAGTTAATCAAATGAGGGCTGTCATACCTATTTTAAAAGACTCCTGTGAAAAAATGATTTCGATTGCATTAAATCTATAGATCAAGTAGAATTATTAATTTCCAAATGACTGCATTTTTCCTGGCTATCTTATTGATTTTATTTTAAATTCTATCATGGTTAGAGAATATACTCTTTAGGATTTAGATCTTTTGAAGTTTATTGAGACATGTTTTATGGCCCAAAATATGATTCGTCTTGGTAGGCATATCATGTACACGTGAATAAAATGTGCATTCTATTGTATTCAAGTTGCACATGATGTTCTACAACTGTCAATTAAGTCAAGATGTTTATAGTGTTTTTCTGATCTCCTATGTTCTAGCTGACATTTTTGTCTGGATTTTCTATAAGTTACAGACAGAATGATGTTAAAATGTCTACTCATGATTGTAGATCTAAATACATACAAACTTATGATTGATATGTCTTCCTGATTAATTTTGTCACAATGAAATGCCCTTATTTCCAATAATACTGTTGGAAATCTACTTTACATAACCACTCCAGCTCTAATAACTATTTATATGCTACATCTTTCCCCATGCACTTATTTTGAATTTATCTGTGACATTATATTTAAAATGCATCTCTGGTGAATAGCAGAGAGGGAAGTCTTACATTTTATCAATGTATCAATCCCTAACGTTTAAGTAAACAATCTAGATTTTTTCATTTAATGTATTGTTAATAGGGTTAACCTGGGTCTATCATTTTGCCATTTGTTATCTTTTCATCCTATCTGTTTATATTCCTCTGTTCATCCCATACATTCTGTTTGAGTCTTTGAATATATTTTAAAATTCTGTTTTGATTTATTTTTTAGCTGTATCACTTTATATTTTTTATTTATTAGTGTTTTCTCTAGGAATTAAAATATACATCTTTAACTTTTCATACTGGGCTTAGAACTAATATTACACATCTTTACATAAAATAAGAACGTAGTAAAGCACATGATTTCATCTACCTAGCTCCATCCCTTATTCTGCAGCTGTCATATTACATCTACATGTACTATAAATGGCACATCATAATGTTATAATTTTTGCTTAAAGTCTCAGGCATAATTTTTTAATGGGGCAAGGATTTTTTATTTATCCACGTATTTTCCAGTTGCAGTGCTCTTTATTTCATTTCTGAAGATCTTAATTTTCATCACTTCCTTTCAGTCTAAAAAACTTCCTTTGGCATTTCCTGTAGGGCAAATCTGCTGCAATAATCTCTTTTCATTTTTGTTTATCTGAAAATGTCTTTATGTTGCCTTCATTCTTAAAGGATATTTTCACTGACTATAGGATTCTGGGTTGACTTTTGTTTTTACAGCACTTTAAAGAAGTTTTATAGCCCGCTGGCCCGCAATTCCTGACAGTCAACTATTATGTTTCTGTTGTATCATTTCTCAAGGTGCTTTCAAGATTTTTTTTTTTCTTTAACTGTCATTTTCAACAGCTTGACTACAATATACCTAATGTGATTTTCTTCTATTTATCTTGTTTGGAGATCACTGAGTTCCTTAAAATATGTAAATTTATGCATTTCACCAATTTGGAGAAATTTTCAGCCATTATTTCTCTAATACTTTTTGCCCCAACTTCTACTCTCCTATACTTCTAGGACTCCATTAAACATGTGGTGCCAGACCTTTTGATATTCTACCAGTCATTGAGACTAGCTTCATTTTCTTAAATCCCTTATTTTTACTTTCTCAGACTGAGTAATTTCTAATGTTATATATATCCAGTTCACTGCCTATCTTTTCCCAATCTTCAATAATTCCATCTAATGAATTTTTTTATTTCATGTATTACATTTAATTACCAAATTTTCATTTGGTTCTTTTTTCCAATTTCTATTTTTCTGTTGAGGCTTTTTGTCTGTGCATTCATTGTGTACATATTTTTCTTTATGTCCCTGAACAGACGCAATAGCTGTTAATTCTAATATATGAGTCATATCAGGTCCCATCTCAATTAACTGCCTTTTCACTTAAGAATAGGTCACTTTTTCTGGGGGGGTGTGTGTGTCTGTGTGTGTGTGTCTATCTGTCTGTCTAATCAATGTGGATTGTATCCTGGACACTGTGAATGATATATTTCTATTATGCTCGTCTGAAGAGTATTTACTTTTTAGCTTAACATGCAGTTAACTTGGCTATATCCACTCTCCGAACTCTTTTTCTCTTGTGAACAGCACTTGAAATCTGTTTAGTCCTTTTAACTTGTAAGATTTACATGAAGAAATTGGGGCACATTCCTCTGTGAGGCTATACTTTATACTCTCTAACTTTCCAGCTCCTATAGCCACCCCAAACTCTGGGCTGTGATTACTATCCAAGTTTTAGTCACCTTATACAACAATGACAGGGGCCTGCCCTCAGTTAGAAGCTATGAAAAATGAAAAATTCACCTTGTGCCATTCATATCTTCCAAATATCAACATCTTCCAGTTTCTGCTTGTTGTCTGTCCTTCTATTGTGCCTTCGAATATCTGTATATTCTTTATAGCTTTTTATGTAAATATATTTAATGTTCTGTAGTGTCCAAAATTTGTCATTGTTATTATGAGAGAAATGCAGTCTGACACATGTTGCTGTCATTAGTGAAAGTATATCTCCTAAGAATTATTTTTAAAATTAGAAAACTAGAGGCCTATAAAAGTCACACTTGTGATGACTTATATCATTAGTTTTTAACATTACACAGTTATAACAATATTTTCTACAGCAGACCTTTCTATTTTACTCTTTCTTATTATCAAAAAAAACATGTATTTGGGGAATGGAAGGAAGAAAGAGGAGAATAAAAGGAAATGAGGTGACAGTAAAAGAGAAAGAGGATTTATAATTTTAAAAAAAATTGACAAAGTCCCTATTCTGATATCTTATAAGCTAAAGTTCAGCCAATTAAGAAGGAAGGCATTGGAATAATAAAAATGTAAAATCTGAAACATGTTATCAGCACACGATTTCATAAAGAGAAAAAAAGTCAAAATGTGCTATAAAGTTAAGGGATCATGAACATATGGATCATGTATTTGTATGTATATATAAATTATAACAAAAAATACATACTCTTCAAAACAACCTCCAAAATCCCTCGTTTTTACCATGAGAACACACTGGAATATGGGTTTTTCTTGAGTGCAATGTTTCTATAATAAAATCTTTAAATCAAACTAAAAGCATTACTAAAAACCCAGACTTCCCTTTACGAGCATTAAATTTTGTCAGGTTTTCTATAAACATAATTATATTTGCGAGAGGGTTTCTAAATGTGTGCTTTTGATAATCACAATTAAATTCCTTCAACTCTCTATATAATGTATACAATAAACAATTCTTAGACATTAACAATTAGTACAGTCATATCATTTTATTCTAATTCACCATTAAAAGTGAAATGTATTGCTTTCAAATTTATAAACAAATAAAAACAAACAATGATAGAATTACAGGTATGCTCATTACATTTATAAATACATGCAAAGTTTGCCAGATCACTTTCTAAAGGGTTATTATATCTTTCAATGCAAGTATACAAAATTGTGTTTATTCTTATTTTATTACAACTTTTCCATATTCCATCTTCTATGAGATACTGTGTAATTTGTTCTACCCTTATTGTTAAGAGTACAAAGAAAATATTTGTTTCATAACAATGAACCAATATTTCGAATTTGAAAATCACATTTGCTTTCTCCTTAAAGTAACATGAACTAGTTTCAGGTCTAGTGCAGGCCAGCTTCTGTTGTACACCTTCAACAAAAGCCTGAACCTCACTAGTTTATCTGGTATTTACTATGTCTATTACTCTATATTTGCATAGCAATCACCACATAAAGGACACAAGAATTACATAACAAAACTCAACTGAACCCAATTTCTTTCACACTTCCTGAAAAATGTATTATGAAGAGAACTCTCTGCTGTGTCTCTGCTGCCCTCTATAGAAATGATTCTTGGAAGACATGATAAATTGTGAAAAACCAGACAGCAATACGGAACAATATGGAAAATCACATCAGTAATCAACTACATTTGTTAAATGTCCTAAAAGATAACATTACAAAGACAATTTATTGCTATGGTCTTTGATTTCTATCATGCTTTTCTTCCAAGTAGATGAGTATGTAATTAAGCTATACTCCAAAGAATACCATATAAGTAATTAGAGAATCTGGGATCAGATTACATGAGTTAGAATCTCATCTGCCATTTATTAGCCATGTCTCCATTTCCTCATCTATAAAATGGGTTAAATAATAACATCTACCACATAAGATCAGCACTTAGCAAAGTACCTGACACATAATAAGAACTCAGGGTTATTGTGTTATTGTTATTATTGCTATTACCATTATTGACACAATAACAAAATGGCCAGGACCACAACTCAGAAGCCAGAGTATCTTGATTTAGAATCCTGGCTCAGCCACTTACTACTTTATAACCACAGGAAAATTACTTAATAATTTTGTGCCTCAGAATCCTCATCTGGAAATTAGAGATGATAAGAATAGCTCCTATCTCAGAGTTATTGTGAGGTTTAAATAAGCTAACGTATACAGCAAAGCACTCAAAAGAGTGCCCCACAGCAAGGAAGCACTCATAATGATAGCTGCTGCTGTTATTATGAGTTCGATTGTCTATACATAAGCACTAGTAAAACTCTGCTTCAGAGAACTGGAGTAATGCTTACAGGCAAGACTGTTCCGAAGTCAATAACATCCTTCACTCCACCCTGAGGCAAGGGATTCAAGATAGAGCTGAATTATAATCAATGCTTCCCACTGAATTAAAGTACAATTCTCCTGTAGAAGAAGTAGTCACCCACCATATATGTTCCATTTCTACAAACATGCATGAGAAGCAAAAAGTAATAGCCCATGAGTTATTTAAGGGAGGTTTTGTTTCTGGAGAGCCAAATAATACGTACATAATCCCTAATTATGGCATAAATCTTCCCCCCTCCGGTGTTATTCAATGTACATGGCTTATTTAGACATTGAAGCTGACTGTTGATACCCTAACTCACTTCTCACCTATTCCTTCAGTGATGCTGTCGCTATATCCAACTTTCAGCACCTCCATTTCTTTGCCTCAGGGCTTTTTCTGGCTGCTGGAACCCATTATTCCCACCTGTGCAGTAGTCTGTAAGAACTAGGAAATACTCCTGTCCCCCAACTCCACCAAGGAACAGTCCTCAAAATATGAATGAAGAGACTTGTATATAAAATACTCCACCTTCCATGCCCCTCTGGTGGGGCAAATCTGAGGCTTGCAGAGTCTTCCAGCAGTACTAAGCTCCAAGTGTCCACAAATAGTAATTTATTTTATAATGAACACTTGATTGGCTGCTACCCCTTCCCTGGTTCACTTGCCCACTTCACTACCAGATGTTCTCTGGGCATGCTTCTATGGAAATTCAAAGGCAAACAATAAACTATGAATAGAGACGAGTCTACAAAACTATACATCACATATTTTATTTCTTTCAACTTACCTGAAATATTAAAAAAACAGGAGAATGGTTTTAGGTATTAGTATAAGGAAGTATTAGGGGGAAAGTACTGACGTGACTACAAAATCCTGGGTAGAGGGTATGCAGGTATATGATTCAGAGGCAGATACAGAGACAGCATCAACTACAGAAGAGATTTATTGGAGGAAGCACCTGCAAATGATAAAGGGAAGGAAGCAGGTATCAGGAGAGCCTTAAGACTAAAATGCAGACCTGCAATGCAGTTCTGAAGACTATGAAAGAAGAAAGAAAGAGAATTGAGTAGGAGGAGTCTCAGACTGTAATGCAGCTGTACTACTGGTCAGGCCTATAGTAAGTCTTAGATTTAAAGTCACCCCCTGAGAAGTTCTTTGTAACTGTCTCACAACTGGCATATTCAGTCAATGGTTGGGACTAGCCTATGGGAAGCATGGCCCCAGTACAAACACAATGGTGGATCCTGAAGTATGGCAGTTGAGGCCATCAATCAACTATGTTCCTTGAAATAGAAACTTTGAACACACATTTCCACAGCTGCAATGCAGGGAATAATGATGCAAACTGACATTATTTAAGCAACTTGAAAAATGTGTGTAGAGAAAACCTTCCTCTTCTTTAATATGTACTACTGTTTTGCATATTTATAAACTTCATATAATGTAGTATCAAATTGTACATATCCTTCGGTCAACTGGCTTACTTCCCCAATATTATCCATGATGAAAACTATACCTCTCTACTATAGAATATACCACAAATTGCATGTATTCATAGAAAATTAGGTTACTTTCCAGTTTTTTTCTCTTGTAAACAATGCTACAATGAATATTCTTGTATATATTCTTGTGAAAATTCCTGAGCAGTGGCTTTCAAACTTTTTGGTCAAGAACTACAGTAAAAGATACATTTCATGTGATCCAACACACATATACTAATAATCTAACTTTATATTAAGTTTCACGTACACACACAAAAACACTTTTATTAACTGTTATACATTCTAATGTACTCTATTTTATTCCACGGTTTCTAAAAGTCATTGAATCAATTATAGCACCCACTAAATGGGCCATAAGACACTTTTTTTTTTTTAACAGTATAAAAGAAAAGCTTTATTAGAAGAGAAAGCACACTTCCAGATGTGGAAGTGGGCCTGAGCAAGAGAAGCATGGCTCAAAAGGCCGACACATTTTTTTAAAATCAAGATATTTATCTAAAAGCAGAATTATGGGGTCAGAAAGTATGAACACTTCAGCTTTACAAGAACTTCCCAAATTTCAAAATGACTGTACCAAGTTACATTCCAACAGTAACTATTCCTATTAATCCACATCTCTGACATTTGCATTGTCAGACATTGTTTTTTCTTTAGTGGTAATCAAATGAGTATGTAATATCTCATTTTAATTTACAGTTCCCATATTACTAGTGAGATCGAGCATCTTTTCACATGCTTATCAGCCATTTAGGTTTCCTTTTCCTATTCTTCACCTGATTTTCAATTGGGCTATTTGTCTTTTCCTTACTTGTTTGAAGAAATATTTGTTGTATTCTGGATATTATTGTAAAATGTCCTTTTAAAAAACATTTGTAATGCAAGCAATACGTGTACTTGGTTCAAAATTCAAAATAGCATACAAAGTTATACAGTAAAAAGTTTCCTACCATACCAGAGATAGTCCATATAAATACATATTCTTTCCATTTTTCTACACAGTTATTTATCTTTTTTGTATTTAAAATTATTTTATCAATTTTACTGAAGTATAACTTAAACACACTAAACGACACATATTTAAAGTATTCAATTTGACCAGTTTTGATATGTGTATACTCCTGTGAAATGATTACTATAATCAAGAGAAAAAAAAAAAAAACAACGACAACATTTCTAACACCCCCGGAACTTTCATGTCCTACTGTAATCCATTCCTTCCCTCCCTCCGTCCTCATCCCTAGCAAACCACTGACCTATTCTCTGTCACTATAGAATCATTTGCATTTTTAATAATTTTATATAAATAGAATCGTACAGCATATCCAGTGTCTCATTCATTTTAAGGGCATAAGGCTAAACTGTGAAAGTTAAGTCATATGGACCTTGACTTTCATGCAAAGGAGAACCATCAAAAAGATGTTTCAATAAGTGAGTGATAGTTTTTATTAAGATAAATCTAATAAAAAGAAATAAGTTAAGAAATCAGTTATGAAGCAATTGATATAGACAATAGGTAAAAGGGCTCAATTTAGAGTAGAAGTAGTGGGGATATTGTAGTTTAAAGGCCATATCTGCATGACTTGATAATGAAATAGATTCAGGCAGTGAAAAAGAAAAGCCATTAATTAAGACCAAAAACACACAAAAAGGATGAGCTTGGATTAGAAGAAAAGATATGGCTTGGAACCCCTTAGACTTGCAGTAATTTTAGGATACACATACAAAAATGTCAGTAGGCAGCTGAAAACCTAATGGAATTCAGGACAGCAACGGGATTGGAGAAAAATTTAATAGTTATCAATATTTGGAAGACAATGGTTTGAGAAGAAAATAAGGAAAATAACTGGATCTTTGTTCTCATGTTAGGAAGATAAAGGAAAAAAAGAAAGCAGATAGGCATTAAGGATATAGAGAACACCACTGTAATTAGACCACAAATTCAAAAGGATCTTCCCTACATTTTAGAAATGCCTCTCCATGTCTGCTTGGAGAAATCCATTTCTTGAATCACTTTTCAATGACAATATAATACATTATAATTTAATATACAAGTTTATTAAGAAAAACACGTGTATTTCATGAGGAACTACGTGGAAGTCTTGAATTTTTTAAATAACAAAGAAAGCAAATGTCTTCTTTTCTAAGGCCATATTTTACAAAGTTCTGCCCATTTGCATGCTTCTTCCAATATAAGAAAGCAATCAATGTAGATTCTGAGGTATTCAACCAACGCCTTTATGGCAAGGTTTCAATAATAGCTGCCTTTACTACATAGTAATAACATGCTCACAATCACATATGCATCTTTTCTAACACCATTTCCTTGTTTTAAAATTGGGCAGAACATCAAGGTTCATTTATATGTGGAATCTAAGGAACAAAAAGAACAAACTAATCAAAAACAGACTCACAAATATAATGGACAATTTGTTGACAGACAGAAGGGAAGCGGGGAAGGGAGCTGGGAGAATGGGGTGAAGGGTTAAAGAAATACAAATTAGTAGTTGATAGTTGGTCATGGGGATGGGGAACATAGCAGAGGGAATGCAGTTAGCATTAATATGATGGCTAAGTGGAGGGCCGTGGAGGAAGGGAGTAATGGGGGGGGATCATTTTATGAACTACATAGATGTCTAACGTACTGTATACTTGAAACTAATTTAAATAAAGAAATTTTTAAAATAAATAAATAAAAATAAAATTGGGCATAACAACATCTATTTCACAAGACTTTTAAGGTTCACATGTACTGCTCTCAAATGAATGTTGAAAACTAATTATATGTTGAAAACTAATCCCTTCAAATTCATGTTAAAACCTAATCCCCAGTGTAATGATATTTGTAGGTGTGGCCTTTGGAAGTAGACTTCAGGAATGGGATTAGTGCCCTTATGAAAAGGCCGCAGAGAGATTCCTCACCCCTTCCACAGTTGAGAAGAAAGCCTTCTATGAACCAGCAAGCAGACCCTCACCAGATACCATATCTGCTGGCACCTAGATCATGGGATTCTCAGCCTCCAGAACTATGAGAAATAAACATATATTGTTTAAGTCACCCAGTCTATGGTATTTTGTTACAGCAGCTTGAATGGACTAATACATGTACATAAAGCAATTAGTACAACATAAAGCCTAGTTTATAGGTTCAATACAATTTATTTCTTTTTCTCCTTCAAGGGAAAAGCTATTGGCTATGTTTCTCATTTCATTTTAAAATGAAATATAAGAAAACAAGCTTCGCCAATAATCCTGCCTCCCAGCAATATATTATTTGCATTGTGAAGAACTATGAATGCTTGCCATTCACTTCTTACAACTATATATTGTATTATTTAAGAGCTACCCTAAAGTCTGTCATATTGTAATTTGTAGTTTTAATAAGGTATGAATTTGAATTGCAAGCATTACACAACTGTGTGCAAGAGCTTCTCAGTTAACTAGTAAACCCACTCAACTACTCAGCATTTCTACCCATGCAGCATTACTTAGGATTGTAATTATTTACATCAGCTTTCAAAGGGTAACTATATCCTTGTTTCACAGACTATTTCTCCAAAAATCAAACAAAGAAACAGAAGTCCTCAAAAACAGATATTTCCTAATGAGAAAATTAAAGTTTCTGATAATCAAGAGTAAAATACTAAATTTGCAATTCAGTGATGGCAATAATCTATGATGAAGACAAATCCATTATTCTTTCAATTCAAAACAAGAAAAAGGAATTCCTGAAGCTAACTTTATTGAATGCTTTATTATCTCATCGGTATAGATCCTGTTCATGAAATACCAGATAAAACTTGAAAACTATTAAGACAGGTAACCTGTGATATGAAGCTATGCACAAGAATCTCATCTTTCTCAATAAAAATAAAATGCTTTTAAAAAGCCAGGAACATAAAGTAACAGTTCAACCACTGAAACAATCACCACAATAAGTAAATATTGAGAAAAAATTTTAAGAAACATGTGTTTAGTACAATGTAACAATAAGAAAGTAAGACTATGCTATCTTAGAAGCCTTTTCTTCCACACTGAAAAGTTTATAGAGGTAAAGGTTTGCTAGTCCATTTCATATAATAAAAGGTCAACAGAAACTTTTAGGTCATGACACAACACTTTCTGGTCTGTTTAGAGGTGATCTACTTCATGGGGGTTTTGGCAACAGTCTCAGGACTCGGAATGGTCCTTTGGGACCCCTGAGTTGAGATTTTACTGCTTGCACAGGTTGGTATTTTGCTTTATTCATTTAGCATCTTCTCATAAACATTTTACCATAACAATAAGAAGTCTTCAAAAACATAAATTTTAATAATAGAAAAATATTCTAAAATATTGAGTTAATTTTGTTCATTTTTCTATTAGGGTTGAAATATACATAACAAAAATTTTACCATATTAACTATTTTTAGGTGTACAACCTCAGTGACATTAAGTACATTCATAATGTTGTAAAACCACGACCACTATCCATTTCTATAAGTTTTGTATCATCCCAAACAGAAACTCTGTACACTCCCCTTACTCTTCAGCCACTGATAACCTCTTTTTACTTGCTGGCTCTATGAATTTACCTGTCCTAAGTACTGCACATAAGTGGAATCATACAGTATTTTTCCTTTTGTGTCTGGCTCATTTGTTTTTAAGGTTCATCCACATTGTACCATGTATCAGAATTTTCATTCCTTTTTAAGGCTGAGTAATTATCCACTGTGTATACATATACATATATATAATACACACGTGTGTGTATACAAACGCTCATACACAACATTCTGTTTATCCATCCATCTGCTGATGGACATCTGGGTTGCTTCCACCATCTGGCCATTGTGAATAATGCCACTATGAACATCAATAAACAAGTATCTGCTTGAGTCCCTGCTTTCAATTCTTTTGAGTATATCAATTGCTGATTTATATGGTAATTCTATGCTTAGTTTTTTGAAAAACTGCCAAACTGTTTTCCATGGTGGCTGTACCATTTTACATTCCCACCAGCAATGTAAAAGGGTGCCAATTTCCCCACATTCTCAAAAATTTTTTTATCCATTTATTTATCACAGCCATCCTAATGGGTATCAGGCAGTATTTCATTATGGTTTTTTTTTTTAATGTATTTTAATTTATTTACTTTTTTTATGGTGACATTGGTTAACAAAATCCAATAAGTTTCAGCTGTACACTTTAACAGTAAGGCATATATATATTTACGCTGTGTGTTCATCTCCCATGTTAGATTTCTTTCTGTCACCACATATTTGACTTCCCTTTACCCCATCTACCTCCCCTCTCCCCTGCTCTCTCATTATTGCTTTGATATGTATTTCCCTAATGACTAATGATGACGAGCATCTTTTCATGTGCTAGATTGTATGAAAAGGTCAGGAAGGTGGCCAAGATGGAATGATACAGAGTGGATTTATACTCCTGTCTGAAACAACCAAAAAGAAGAAAAGAAAGAACAGAACAGAAAAGAGAAAAGAAGAAAAAAAAAAAAACAGATGAAATACATGAAACAATGATTTTCAAGATACTGGATATCAGGCAAGAAGAACACTAATCCCTGAAAGTCAGGAAACAAAGAATTGAGCCCTATAACTGCCCTAGCTTATTTTCTTGACAGAATTTCCATACCACGTGGTAGACAAGGAGAACCAAGGTGAAGTCCAGTAGACTCCCTGAGTTGAAGAGACACAGCTGAGAGTCCAGGGAGACCAAAGCTGCTAGAGTTCACAGGACCGAGTACCAGAAAGGCCAGAGCTGCACAGGGAAAAGCAGCAATTCCCCACAAGTATTCAACAGAGTATTGATCAGCAGGTACATATAAAAAAACTATCTTATACTAGGTAATCATCTGGAAGCATTCAGACAGGGTCAGGAAACAGTAGCTGTGAGCACTTTCCTAGGCCCACCTAATAAAGCATAAAGCAATATCCAGAAGGATAGAGCTGTTTCCAAGTAACTCCACCTCAAAACAAAGCCTCAGAATAGTTAAAGGATTTTTTTTAATCCAGGACCCAACAACATGAAATTCACAATGTCTGTATCCACTCAAAAATTTCCAAGATGCAAATAAGCAGAAAAACACAACCTATAATGAAGAGAAATACTGATTAATAGTAATACGCACAGAAATGACACACATGATAGGTTTACAGAAAAAGCCATTAAAACAACTATTATAGACTCTATACGTTCAAAACATAAAAGAAAGTATGATTGTGTTAAGAAGAGACATAGATGATATAAAAAATTTCCTATCAAACTTTTAGAGATAACAAATATATTGCATAGTATTACTAGCAGATTAGGTACTACAGGAAAAAAAGATTATTGAACTTGAAGATACAGCAACAGAAGTCATTCAAATGATCCATAACATAACACCAAGCAGCCTAATTAACATACATATTACTGAAGTCCCCAAAAGAAAAGAAAAGGGGAGTCAGGAAAAAAATAAAGTGTTGACTAAAGGCAAAAAAACTTTCCCAATGTGATGAGAACTTTAAACCTATATGTGAAGAACAGAGTTAACATAGCAGACCTGAGACAGGTATCCTTAGAAAGCCCTACTTGCAATGTTGGTACCTGCCTACCTCTGGGAACCTAGATTTCAGAAAGGTTACCACCATTCCCTAAATGATGAGTGGCTTGCTGTGCCAAAACTGTGCAAACAATATGGCTTATTCTAAATACCTGTTTTCCTTCTTGAAATGTGAAGTGTTGGTACATGCTAGGCAGAGAGTACTTATATTACCAGCCCCCAATAAAAACCCTGGACACTAAGTCACTAATAAGCTCTCCTGGCAGACAACACTTTATACCTGTTGTCAAAACTCATTGCTGGAGCAACAAAGTATATCATGTGTGACTTCACTAGAAAAGAACTCTTGGAAGATTGCTCATTTTCCTTTGTAGCTTTTCACTGTAATAAATCATAGCCACAAATATGACTGTATGCTAAGTTCTGAGCATCTTCCTAGAGAATTGTTGAACCTAGGGGTGGGCTTGGACTCCCTGACATAATACAGATCCAAGAAGCTTGACAATCTCCAAGCAGAAAACCACACTTAGGCATACCACAATCAAACTGCTTAAAACAAACAATAAAGATAAAATCTTAAACGATTAGGTGGGAGAGTATCTTCAGCTCTCTTGACAGCAACTCTAGAACCAGAAAACAATGAAGACTTCAAAATTCAGAAGAAAAATATTTCCGACTTAAAATTCAATACAAATTTTCAATCACATATCAAATGTGATAACTGCATCTTCTAACATGCCAAGTCTCAAAAAAATTATATTTCACAAATTCTTTCTTGGAAGCTCCTAGAAGATGTGCTCAATCAAAATGAGAGAGAAAATCAATAAAGAGAAAGACATGGCATCCAGGATAAAGTTGTTCCACATAGGGGAGAGGTAAAAGAAATATCCAGAAAGAAAGTGAAGGGAGACATGTAAGGATGGTAATGTCCACAGAGCAGAGAGGATGCTGAGTTCAAAATCTTAACAGGAGAGCTAAAGAATGTTGAAAAAAAAAAGTTTTATTAAGATAAGTAAAACTAGGCCAAAAAAAAAAAAATTAAAACCAAGGAAAATGAAGTTGTGATG
>NW_024352949.1:178972-235914 GCF_902729225.1 Pteropus medius | reverse complement strand
TTGTACCATGTATCAGAATTTTCATTCCTTTTTAAGGCTGAGTAATTATCCACTGTGTATACATATACATATATATAATACACACGTGTGTGTATACAAACGCTCATACACAACATTCTGTTTATCCATCCATCTGCTGATGGACATCTGGGTTGCTTCCACCATCTGGCCATTGTGAATAATGCCACTATGAACATCAATAAACAAGTATCTGCTTGAGTCCCTGCTTTCAATTCTTTTGAGTATATCAATTGCTGATTTATATGGTAATTCTATGCTTAGTTTTTTGAAAAACTGCCAAACTGTTTTCCATGGTGGCTGTACCATTTTACATTCCCACCAGCAATGTAAAAGGGTGCCAATTTCCCCACATTCTCAAAAATTTTTTTATCCATTTATTTATCACAGCCATCCTAATGGGTATCAGGCAGTATTTCATTATGGTTTTTTTTTTTAATGTATTTTAATTTATTTACTTTTTTTATGGTGACATTGGTTAACAAAATCCAATAAGTTTCAGCTGTACACTTTAACAGTAAGGCATATATATATTTACGCTGTGTGTTCATCTCCCATGTTAGATTTCTTTCTGTCACCACATATTTGACTTCCCTTTACCCCATCTACCTCCCCTCTCCCCTGCTCTCTCATTATTGCTTTGATATGTATTTCCCTAATGACTAATGATGACGAGCATCTTTTCATGTGCTAGATTGTATGAAAAGGTCAGGAAGGTGGCCAAGATGGAATGATACAGAGTGGATTTATACTCCTGTCTGAAACAACCAAAAAGAAGAAAAGAAAGAACAGAACAGAAAAGAGAAAAGAAGAAAAAAAAAAAAACAGATGAAATACATGAAACAATGATTTTCAAGATACTGGATATCAGGCAAGAAGAACACTAATCCCTGAAAGTCAGGAAACAAAGAATTGAGCCCTATAACTGCCCTAGCTTATTTTCTTGACAGAATTTCCATACCACGTGGTAGACAAGGAGAACCAAGGTGAAGTCCAGTAGACTCCCTGAGTTGAAGAGACACAGCTGAGAGTCCAGGGAGACCAAAGCTGCTAGAGTTCACAGGACCGAGTACCAGAAAGGCCAGAGCTGCACAGGGAAAAGCAGCAATTCCCCACAAGTATTCAACAGAGTATTGATCAGCAGGTACATATAAAAAAACTATCTTATACTAGGTAATCATCTGGAAGCATTCAGACAGGGTCAGGAAACAGTAGCTGTGAGCACTTTCCTAGGCCCACCTAATAAAGCATAAAGCAATATCCAGAAGGATAGAGCTGTTTCCAAGTAACTCCACCTCAAAACAAAGCCTCAGAATAGTTAAAGGATTTTTTTTAATCCAGGACCCAACAACATGAAATTCACAATGTCTGTATCCACTCAAAAATTTCCAAGATGCAAATAAGCAGAAAAACACAACCTATAATGAAGAGAAATACTGATTAATAGTAATACGCACAGAAATGACACACATGATAGGTTTACAGAAAAAGCCATTAAAACAACTATTATAGACTCTATACGTTCAAAACATAAAAGAAAGTATGATTGTGTTAAGAAGAGACATAGATGATATAAAAAATTTCCTATCAAACTTTTAGAGATAACAAATATATTGCATAGTATTACTAGCAGATTAGGTACTACAGGAAAAAAAGATTATTGAACTTGAAGATACAGCAACAGAAGTCATTCAAATGATCCATAACATAACACCAAGCAGCCTAATTAACATACATATTACTGAAGTCCCCAAAAGAAAAGAAAAGGGGAGTCAGGAAAAAAATAAAGTGTTGACTAAAGGCAAAAAAACTTTCCCAATGTGATGAGAACTTTAAACCTATATGTGAAGAACAGAGTTAACATAGCAGACCTGAGACAGGTATCCTTAGAAAGCCCTACTTGCAATGTTGGTACCTGCCTACCTCTGGGAACCTAGATTTCAGAAAGGTTACCACCATTCCCTAAATGATGAGTGGCTTGCTGTGCCAAAACTGTGCAAACAATATGGCTTATTCTAAATACCTGTTTTCCTTCTTGAAATGTGAAGTGTTGGTACATGCTAGGCAGAGAGTACTTATATTACCAGCCCCCAATAAAAACCCTGGACACTAAGTCACTAATAAGCTCTCCTGGCAGACAACACTTTATACCTGTTGTCAAAACTCATTGCTGGAGCAACAAAGTATATCATGTGTGACTTCACTAGAAAAGAACTCTTGGAAGATTGCTCATTTTCCTTTGTAGCTTTTCACTGTAATAAATCATAGCCACAAATATGACTGTATGCTAAGTTCTGAGCATCTTCCTAGAGAATTGTTGAACCTAGGGGTGGGCTTGGACTCCCTGACATAATACAGATCCAAGAAGCTTGACAATCTCCAAGCAGAAAACCACACTTAGGCATACCACAATCAAACTGCTTAAAACAAACAATAAAGATAAAATCTTAAACGATTAGGTGGGAGAGTATCTTCAGCTCTCTTGACAGCAACTCTAGAACCAGAAAACAATGAAGACTTCAAAATTCAGAAGAAAAATATTTCCGACTTAAAAATTCAATACAAATTTTCAATCACATATCAAATGTGATAACTGCATCTTCTAACATGCCAAGTCTCAAAAAAATTATATTTCACAAATTCTTTCTTGGAAGCTCCTAGAAGATGTGCTCAATCAAAATGAGAGAGAAAATCAATAAAGAGAAAGACATGGCATCCAGGATAAAGTTGTTCCACATAGGGGAGAGGTAAAAGAAATATCCAGAAAGAAAGTGAAGGGAGACATGTAAGGATGGTAATGTCCACAGAGCAGAGAGGATGCTGAGTTCAAAATCTTAACAGGAGAGCTAAAGAATGTTGAAAAAAAAAAGTTTTATTAAGATAAGTAAAAAACTAATTGCAGAAATTAAATCCAAGGAAAATGAAGTTGTGATGGAAAAGTAATCATAATTAATATTTGCCTTGGATATGAATATTATTTATTCACAATTAAGCAATGATGAATACTAATCTAACCAAACCACGATACATATGTCCTGGGAGAATGGAGGGAAGTTCAGTGTGTAGCAGGGAGTGAGGAATGGGTGAGAAGAGAACTCATTATTTATCCATGTTTAGAAGTATATCACAAACATGTCATTTAGAGATAATGAGATAAAGAACAAAAGAATCCACTAAGTCAAAAGTGGTTATCCTTGAGGAAGGAATTTAAAAAAAAAAAAAAAAAAAAAAAAAAAACAAAAAAAACCCAAAAAGATATAATTAACAAATGCCATAAACAAAATTTAAAAATTTGAAACAATTCATTCTTACCTTAGGAAGCTCAGACACCCTCTCTTCACTTGTCGAAGAATGACTGCTTGCACATGAAGCACAGTCTGATATTTCCACAGCACTCTCACCATCTTCAAATTCATTATATTCACTGTCACTCTCCCAGTCAACGAACTGTAGTTTATCTAGAAAATATAATTTTAAACTTTATTTTTAAAATATTTTTTCTATTCTCAGTAGTTAAAAAAGATCCCTGTTGCTCAATATTTTTTAAAAAATATCTTAAGACAGTAAAAAGTATATCCCTACTCTTCTCTCTAGCCATTCTGTTTCTAAGTAATACCCCCACCCCAATTTTGGGTTTTTTTGTATTCCTCTAGAGTTTCTCCAGCATGGTAAAGCAAATAAAATATGCTCTTAATTCTTCCTTTCTGATACTTTGGTTTTTTTTATTTCAACTTAATTGAGAGGTTTTTACACATCAGTAAACATGGAGCATGCTCATTCTTTTCCACAATATAATATTCCATTACATAGCTGACCCATAATTTATTTAATCAGTTTTGTATTAGTAAAGACTTTGTCAAAGATATTCACCCAAAACGTTTTTTATAAATTTTTCTCATCGGTAAGAAAACAAGTAAAGGTAATTTAGTGTTTAGTTTACTTCAAAGCATTATTATCTTGATGCTACTTTTGCAAAATTTTAATTTGAAAGTTAAATCATTTTCATATATTAAAAAAACAAACAAACTGACTCTAATCTACTATGCTTAAAGAGATAAAAGTAGTTATTAAGGATAAATTAATTTGTGAGGTACAGCATACAATATATACCTTTCCTACAATACAAAACACAAGTACTCCCTCACAGCTACTTAAGCAACTTAGAGGGCTAGTAAGATATCTTGGCCCTATTTCAGAGATCTGATAGCAACAATCTCACTTCCAAATAGAATATTAAAAATAAGTAACTTACTGGCTTTAATACCTGAGGGATCATCAAAATTAAAAACAAAAATTAAGCTAAAGTTAAAAATATGAAATAAAGTAAAAATATAAATAAATCCTCTTTAATCTGACATTATTGTTTACAAAAGATGAGATAAAGTCCACTATAATAATTATAAAAGACTGAAAATCAGACCAGTCTGAGAGAAGCAGATGCATGATGGCAATTATTTCCCATGTCTAAAATGACATTTACTCATGGAAGTTAGGCAATGTGATAAGTAATATAAAATGGTATATCACAACCAAGACTAGACCTTTCATTTAGTCACAATAATTTTATGAAGCAGGCAAGACAATTACTGTTAGACTAAACTTTGCATTTATAGGTAAGGAAATTGAGTCTCCAAAAAGTTAAGAAATTTTCCCAAAGATATATAAAGAACAAATTGAAAGGAAAAATTTTTAAGAGAAAAATATTTGGACAATTTTAACTCAGGGCTTTTCCTTCTCAATCTCAATTCTGAGCCTGAAAGCCCAAAGACTCTAATCCAATACAGCTGGAAGAAGGTGTGGGAATATTTTTTTAAAAGCTCACCTATTAATTCTGTTAAGAAGCTAGGTCTAGTAACCACCAGAACAGTGCTGGAAAACACAGCACTGAAGTTAGACATCCCTGGCTCTGAATATCAATTGGCACATTTATTAACTATGTGAATCTAGGCAAGTGACTTGAATTCTCTAAGTAAGAATTTTCTTCTGTAAAATGAAGGTACTTAGCTCACAGGATCTAGTAGATATCAAAGGAAATAACATACATAATATCCAGCCAAGTGTCTGGGGTAAAACAAGAACTTGATAAGTAGTAATTAAAGATAAAAAGGAGAGAGGGAGAACGGGAAGGGAGAGGAGGGGAGAAGATAAAGATAAACCAGTACACTTCATTTACTTGTACCTAATGGTCAACTTATTTAAGGGAAGTTAAAAATTTGCTAACTCATTTTAAACTAATTAGCTCAAAGCATCTTTCCATTCTTAAATAGTTCTGAAAACTACTTTTAATACAAGAAGACATATACGGTTTTTTTATACCAGCTTTATTGAAATGTCATTCATATACTACACTATTCACCTATAAAAAGCATATAGTTTTTAATAATGAAATTATGTTCAGATATGTGTAAACAAATCAAGAGCTGCATAACAGTGAAATTCATTTAATATTGTTGAAATAATAAATAAGCCCTATGAGTTTACATATAACTTTAAAATACCACTTTATCTATTACTAAAATGTCAGTTGGAAGTTACCAAGATGGCATACCAAGTGGCCAAAAGAATGTAACCTTTTACAAGGGCTATTTGTACAAACTTAGCCTTGACTTATTAACTTAACATGAACTGTCAAAGTAAGATTTAAAAGTCAAGGCTTATTCTGAAAGCATTAGCGCTTTTATATACTCTTAGATGAGCTATATATTTTGTAATTTTTAAAAGAACATAATTTCCATAATTCTAAGTCTGTGGTTCTCAGCTTGGGGTGATTCTGTCCTATAGGGGAGATCTGACAACATCTGGAGGCATTTTTGGTTGTCACAACTAGGGCTGGGAATGCTATTGTCACCAGTGGATAGAGACTAGAGATGCTGCTAAATACCCAATGATGTATAGGAAAGCAACCCTCCCCTCAACAGAAAATGATCTGGCTCCAAATCTCAACAGTTCCAAGGCTGAGAAACCCTGTTTTCAACTATCAAAAACACAATACAATATAAAATGCCATCAGAACAGAAACTTGTTAGTAAGTTATATTTCTACCACACATTGGTTGTCATAGTATTTATCCAAAAGGGGTTAGCAAGGAGGCAATGTGGGCGTAGCATTAAGCAGGTAGTTGAGAGAAGTTGCGTTTTCATCAAAGAAATCCAATGTGAAATCCCAACCAATTCTAACATGTTCTAGCTTACGCTGTTAACTGTAAAAATACTACTGGTAATGCCTATTTCTTAGGGCTGTTGTGAGAAATATTAAATAAGAAAATGTTTCTAAAGGGCTTCACCTAGAGGCTGGACTCAGGTAAGATCATAATTAATGCTAAGTATTAGAAAACTTTTTTTTCCGATATTGAATCCAATATATAATAGAAACTGGATTTCTTACAAAATTAACAGTCACTTCACTGGCCCCAACTTCTGGATATAAAATATTCCTGTTATAAAACAAGATATTCTCTGTGATTCAAAAAGTGTTTTACCTTCATCTGATTGATCACTTCCACTGGAACTCCATGTTATATCCATAAGCCCAGTGGTACTCTTAGATGTGGTGGTTTCTGTTAAAGAAATAGAAAATATATAAAAAATGATCAACTGATGTGGTTATTAGAAGGAGATTTTACGCATGTTACTTTGCTATAGTCACAAACACACAAAATTCTGATGATAGTAGAGGTAATGTCTTATGTCAAATCTTCCTTCCTAAAATTCTATGTGCCACTTGGCTAAGATTCTGTAAAGTAAAGCCAAATTACAAGAAGAAAAAGGAATAGAACTGATTGAAATAAGTTATAAAGACAATGAAAATGACTGGAGCACAAATAAAAACTCAAAAAAATTACCTTGAAATAATTATAGAACTATAAAACTTCCTAGAATATTTGATGAAACCAAAAGAAAAAAAACAAAACAAAACACAAAACAAACAACAAAACCAAAATTTATATATAATAGGAATGCTCCCAGGTACCTCCTTTGCCATATTAAGAGCCCTGGTAGCAGCAGTGTGCTTAAAACAGTGAAGTTACTTATTTAACCTTGTTAGTCTGAGATAATATTAGATCCCCATGCAGTTATAAGAAATAATAGAGATCCCTGGTATGTTTCACCCAGTTTCTCCATTGGTAACATTTTACAGAACTATAGTACAACATCACAACCAGAATGTTGATATTAATTCCATCACCAAGAGGATATCTTGTACTACCTTTCTAAAGCCACATCAAACATCCCTCCCCACCCCAATTCCTAACCCCTGGCAACCACTAATCAGTTCTGCACCTATACTTTTGTCATTTCGAGAATGATATACAAATATATATCATACTATATAACCTTTTAAGACTGGCTTTTTTCACTCAGCATAATTTCCTAGACATTCATACAAGTTCTTGTGTGTATATATTGTGCATGTCAACAGTTATTTTTTTATTACTGTTATTCCACATTATGGATGTAGCACAGTTTGTTAAATCATTCACCCACTAAAGGACATCTGTGTTATTTCCAGTTTGGGGTTATTATAATAAAGCTGCTATGAACATTGTACACAGGATTTTATGTAGATGCAGTTTTTAATCTCTGGGATAAATGTCTAAGGTTGCAATTGTTGGCTTTATGATAATTGCATATTTAGTCTTATGAGAAACTGCCAAACTGTTTTCCAGAGCACTGTACCATTTAACAGATCCATGAGCAATGTCTAAGTGGTCCAGTTTCTCCATATCATCGACAGCAATTGGTACTGCCACTACTTTTTAATTTAGTCATTCTGATAAGCAGGAAACCTAGAAGGAATGGGGCTACTACTCCACCTTAGTGAAACGGTGGTCAAGAGGAAACTTTACTGATATTGATCAGAAAATACAAACCTAATAAAAATCTATTTTTCTGATCATATTCATAATTGAGTTATAATGCTAAAAACTGTAAAGCCTCTTAGCCATATTTCAATATATATTACAAGGTTAAGAGATTAGATATTATAATTCAAGTTTTACAGAAGAAACAGGCTCAGAAGTTAAACAGCTTCATTCAATTCATATTTATAAAACACTTCTGTTATAGTAAACCTTAAGGAAACAAAGAAAACTCCTGTCCTCAAAGAATACATGGTCTGAAAGGCAACATTAATCATGAAAAGAAAAAATTAAATATTATATTAAAGGTATGTCGTGATATAATGGTAACAAAAAAAGTGAATGTTCCACGTTATGTTGATCCAGAAAGGACTCACTGACAAAATGATATCTGAAAAAAAGCACTTACAAAGGCACAACAACATGAAATAATAATAAACATTTACTAAGCACTTACTTTGAGCCATGAACATCTAGAATTACTAAAACCGTCTAACCTTCAAAGTATAAAATTAAAAGTAAACTATTCAGAATAACTTAAGAATCCATATGATTTAAATGGCTAATAAAACTAAGCTGGTACTTACTTGCAAAAGACATTATCAATCTTTTTCATTATATGCATCTGGAAAAGTAAATTTAAAAAGAGGTAGAATGCTACAGACTGTGTTCCCAAAAATTCACATGTTGAAACCTAATCCCCCAGTGTAATGGTTTTAAGAAGTGAGACCTTCAGGGGTTCCATTTTCATGAATGGGATTACTGCCCTATAAAAGAAACCCCAGCAAGATACCTGGCCCTTTCTGTCATGTAAGAAGACGCTGTATATGAACCAGGAAGAAAGTCCTTGCCAGACACCAAATGTACCGGACTTCTAGATTCTAAAACTATGAGAAATTAATTTCTGCTGTTATAAACCACTCAGTCTATGTTTTTGTTAGCAGCCCTGAATAGACTAAGACAGGAAGTAAAGTTACCATTATTCTCATGATTATATAATAAATTCATGAAATTCATAAGCCTATAAATTGTAGGCACTTAACTATATAATTTATATAGGTAAAACCACAACCAAGTATTTATTAGTCAGTAAATCATTTTATTTGCTGAAAAGGGATGTCCCTGAAATCAAGTCCCATTCCAGTAAAAGTATAGGAAGGATATCAGCCAGACTATAAGAATAGTTACCAGGCATTGTAAACATATCTGGGTACCCACTGCGTGCCAAACATTGTTTTAGTACCTGGTGTCATGGGTTGCACGATGTTTCCTCAAAATTCATTCATATGTTAAAGTTCTAACCTTCAATATCTTAGAATGTGACCTTATTTGGAGAGTCTTTACAGAGTTAATCAAGTTAAAGTGAAGTCTTTATGGTGGGCCCTAATTAGATATGACAGGTATCCTTACAAAATGGAGAAATTTGAACACAGAAACAGACATTCAGAGAGGGATGAAGACATGAAGAGACACATGGATAAGACAGCCATCTACAAGCCAAAGAAAGAAGCCTGGAGCAGATCCTAAAAGTAACCAACTCTGCCAAAACCTTCATTTTGTACTTCTAGCCTCCAGAATTGTGAGATTATTGTTCAAACCACCCATTTTGTGGTACATTATTATGGCAGCTCTAGCAAACTAATACACCTAGGATATAAAGATGAGCAATAGAGGAGATTCTGCCCTTTAGATACCCATGGTCCAACAGGAAGAATATCAGTTCAATATATAATTTTTAAAATTTAGTAATGCCTCTTAAGGAGCAGGAGATTTCTGACCTCAAAAACAAAACAGATTTTGAAAGAAAAAAATATTGCAGGGTATTTCAGGAAAAGAAATAAACACATTTTCCTTTTAAAAAGTTCTGTCTTTTAAAGAAAATCACTATCTACAAAGGTTGCAGCTCCTTTTAATTTAAAGTTTTTATCTTCTTCCATCTCCCTTGAACCTTCTTCTGGCAAGACCCTTTGCTTACATTCATACGCTCTCTTCTCTCAACCTCTTCGCATTTCTATTTCTTTCCCTTTTCAATCTTCTCTAGTTCTCAGTGCCTTAAAAATGAGGAAATCAAGACATGGAGACATGTCTCCATCTTTTTTGCACACTTTGTAAAAGTATGTTCCCTCACTTCTGCTTACCAGCTCCGAGAAAAATATTACTTCCACACCCTAAAATTTCTGTTAACAGCCTGTCTTTAATTCTTTAGAAGCTACTACTTTAAAATGAACCAGCTCTAAGAAATGCCTTGAATTTCTTTCTCTACAATTTCTATTTGTAAACTTTTGTTAATTAACAATATCTTCTTGTCTTAACAAGCAGCTTATGTTGTAAATAATTATTCACTGATATAATCTCTTTCATCATTTCAGAATGTATTGATCATTCTACAGAACAGAAAGTACCGCAAAATAGGTAAAATACATATTGGCATGGAGAAATCATTAAAAATATCCTTTTGTCATTAAATAAAAGGTAGTAGCTTATTTAGTATTGAATTTCACTATACTTAAAACATCCAGAGAAAGATAGAAGCCATATCTATAAAAAACAAATAAACGCAAAAAAACTTTCCTCCTTATAATACATCATGATAGTTTAGAAGTCAGAATTAAGTTAATCTTTGAAAATGACACCATTTGGTATTATTAACGAGAAAAGTTAAATTCTGCGGCTTCGTTAGATTATGGCATTACAAAAAGATGTGTGCCAGATTATTCTACAATATAGTGTTTTATGAATATTTTAAAATCTGGGAAATTTTATTTTCATTTACATAAAAATGTTAGTGAAATAATAATATAACTTAAAGTGTTTAATCTCTTATTCACAGAAAGTTTTCTCACTCTGCAGAACTTTGACCAGGTTTTCACATAGTTCTTTTTGCCATCAGACATAATAGCAATTGCTGCTATCAATTTAGTGTAAAAGCCTTTGAACTAGGCATTTTCATTACTTTTTTTAGCTCACAATAATTCAATGGGCACACATTCTTATGCCCATTTTCCAGATGCAAAACTGAGGCTCGGCATATTTAGCTTGCTTTTCCAAGATCACACAGTTAGGATACAGTCAAGACACCATTGGAAAAATAAGATCCCTAAAGTCTCGAGTCTCCACCCTTCCTACCTACCCTCAGGATAACTGAGTGTGGCAGCAGAGTCAATGCCTACCCAACCCCTCTTCTTACTTACTAACAAACCCCCTATTTTATCTGAGCGGCAACATATATCTTATCTTTTAAAAATCCTTAATTTCACTGAAGTCTCTTTAGTGGAGGTGATGCTATGTAACAGGTTCTGGCCAGAAACAAAGGGCCTGTAGAAGGAATTCCTCCCAAAGGAAAAGTTCACTTCGAGAAAATCTTCACACTCTACATTCTTCCCAAGAACCAGGACTGGAAAATTCAGCTTCCACTTCAGAATCACAAGAACAAACCCCACACTAAAGCTGCAGAACTCAGAACAAGCCTGGCCCCATGGATTTCTTGTTGCAGGAGATATATTCAACCCCTTTTCTTCAAACACTCTAATATAGTTTCATACTATTTGTAATTGAAGCCTTCTCTAACTAATTCATCAAGTAAGAATTTCATTTCCTGAAGTAATACAGTCCTTATATCATAGGTCATAACTTTATTACCCAGATTAGATTTTTTTAAATTAAATTTGAGAGGTGACATTGATTACAGAAATTATATAGGTTTCAAGTGTACAATTCAATAATACATCATATGTATATTGGCGTGTTCACCACCCAAAGTTAAATTTCCTTCCGTCACCATATATTTGACCCCCTTTATCCTATATACTTCCCCTGCCTTCCCTTTGGTAACCACTAAACTGTTATCTGTGTCTGACTTTTTGTTTGTCTTGATTTTTCATTGCTTTCAGTTTTATATCCCACATATAAATGAAATTGTATGGTTCTTAACTTTTTCTGACTGACTTACTTCGCTTAGCATGATAATCTCCAGTTCCATCCATGTTGTTACAAGTGGCAGTATTTCATCTTTTCTTGTCACTGAGTAATATTCTATTGTATATTAATTGTACATGCCACATCTTTATCTAATCATCTATCTAAGGGCACTTCAGTTGTTTTCGTGTCTTGGCCACCATGAATAATGCTGCTATGAACATGGGGCTGCATATATCTTTATGGATATTTTCGGGTTTTTTGAGTAAATACCCAGAAGAAGGATTGCTGGGTCATACACTGAATCTATTTTTAATTTTTTGAGGAACCTCCATACTGTTTTCCATAGTGGCTATACCAATTTACATTCCCACCAGCAGTGTATGAGGATTCCTTGTCCTCTACAACCTCTCTAACACTTGTTATTACTTGTCCTGTTGATGATAGCCATTCTAACAGGTGTGAGGTGGTATCTCACTGTGGTTTTGATTTCCATTTCCCTAATAGCTAGTGAAGTTGAAAATCTCTCATACGCCTATTGGCTATTTGTATGTCTTCTTGAGAGAAATGTCTGTTCAAGTCCACTGCCCACTTTTTAACTGGATTGTTTTTTGCTGTTTAGTTGTATGAATTCTTTATATGCTTTGGATATTAGCCCCTTATTGAAGGTATTGTTTGCAAGTATCTTCTCCCATTCAGTTAGCTGCTTTTTGCTTTATTGATGGCTTCTTTTGCTGTGCAGATTTTTAGTTTGATATAGGCTCATTCATTTATTTTTGGTTTATTTCCCTTGACTTTGAGGTCAAATTCATAAAAACCTCTCTAAATCCAAGGTCCATGAATTTAGTGCCTATATTTCCTTTTATGCAATTTATTGTTTCAGGTCTTATATGTAGGTCTTTGATCCATTTTGAGTTAATTCTGGTGTATGATGACACATAGCAGTCTAGTTTCATGCTTTTGCATGTGGCTTTCCAATTTTCGCAACACTATTTATTGAAGAGTCTTTCTTTTTGCCATTGTATATTTTTGGCTCCTTTGTTGAGAATTACTTGCCCATTTATATGTGGGTTCATTTCTGGGCTCTCAATTCTGTTCCACTGGTCTGCGTGTCTGTTTTTCTGCCAATGCCATGCTGTTTTAATTATTGTAGCTTTGTAGTATAATTTGGAGTCAGGCAAAGTGATATTTCAGCTTTGTTCTTTATTCTCAGGATTGCTTTGGCTATTCAGACTCTTTAGTGATTTCATACAAATCTAATGATTTTTTGTTCTATTTCTTTAAAAAATTTCATTGGGATTTTGATGGGGTTTGCACTAACTCTGTGTATTGCTTTAGGTAATATGGCCATTTAACTATGTTGATTCTTTCAATCCATGAACATGGAATATCTTTCCACTCCTTTATGTCTTCTTCAATTTCTTTTAATAATGTCCTATAGTTTTCACTGTATAGGTCCTTCACATGCTTTGTTAAGTTTATTCCTAGGTACTTTATTCTTTTTGCTGCAAATGCAAAAGGAATTATTTTTTTCATTTCTAATTCTGAAATTTCATTGTTAGTATATAGGAATGCAATAGATTTTTGTACATTGATTTTGTATCCTGCAACTTTATTGTTTTTATTTATTGTTTCTAATAGTTTTTTGGCCGAGTCTTTAGGGTTTCCTATACAGAGAATCATGGAAGTCCTAACTAGAGCAATCAGGCAAGAAATAAAAGGCATCTAAACTGGAATGAAGAAGTCTAACTGTTACTTTTTCCAAATCAGATTTTTTAAAAACTCTCAAGCTATGAGCCTGAGCTAACCTAAAGGGCTCTGTTGATAACAGTGAACCCAGGAAGGACACACACAAAAATCTAATAATTACCTATAGGAGGAAGGAAAAATGGGGTGGATGGTGACCAAGATGAGTAACAGATTTCTCAAAAAAATACCTTTTTACATTATTTTGATGGTTTCTAATCATGAATATATAGTCTATCCAAACTATGCAAATAATTTTTTTAAAAGCAAATAAATCAAAGAAGGATATATTGCCTTATACCTTTTCTGTCAAGAAATCAACAAAATATTACCTTTCTTGGATCTAGTGATTAATTCAAGGTGCTTTTCTGTAATAGTCTTCTTTTCAGCTGTTAAAGACTGTAGACAGATAATAAAAAATTATGTAGTAATTTATGTGACAAGGACTCGATATCAACAATCTTATATTCAAAACCTTAAACTACAACTTCCTTAACATATTCCTGTTTTCCTTTATTTATAGTCACCCAAATACATACTCTTCATATACTTATATATGTATTTTTATATTGTTCTTGAATCTAAAGAGAAAGCTGTCTAACATTTAGTTTATAATAGTATTTCTCTGTATTGAATTTCAAAATTTCCACATATATAAAAATTAAGCAGAATATCTCACTGCCAAAAGATTCTGAATATATAAACTTTCAATAAATACACTTCTTGTAAAGAATATGATTCTTCTCAGACTGTTCTTCAGAGAACATTCTCAGTATATATCTTTCATTTACAAACAAAGAAGTATAAAGGTTCTGCATGGCATAAAGAGGTGAATACTAACTTGCCACAATTATTAAAGAAATTCAAAGATGAGAAAAAAAAGGACCGACTTTCTTTGTGTCCTGAAGGACATTCCAAAGAAATAGAATGGCAGTGGTCTGAATACCCAGTAACGTACGATTTATCCTTTGGTATTCAAGGAAAACAATTTTATAATTACTTTACCAGAGTGCCTGAAGTATCCTGAAATCCTTCTTCACACCTGAGCCATGCTTCAGAGAGGGAAGCAGCTGTCCCCACTGTCCTGAGATGTGCTCTTTTAAACTGCAGTGAATTCTCTCCTGGAAAGGATGGGTATCCTGTATCCCAATCTCTTTTTTTCTGTAGAGATCATTTTCAAAGGAAAAAATAAATAAATCAAAATAAACTTCATTAAATATGCACTAAGTTCACAACAATATAGAAACCCAGGAATGGCAATAGTGAAGGCATAGTTTTTTAATATTTCTGAATCCCCAGAAAAAGGAAGAGTAATGAGACAGCAAAACCAACCAAAAGTGTATAGACAACACTTACAACTAGTCAAGGAAGTCCAATTTACAAATGAGTGAGGATAAACAATCAACTCTACAAACTCATGCATGGTATCATATCTCAACAGCAAGAGACTGAGAGAAGCAAAGGAGGACCTGAGCACATAGATATCTGGTGTTCACTAGGAAGTGAAGCAGATGATCTGAAAATGGTTATCTAAAATGGAGTGAGTGATAGCAATGGACTAGTGGTTACCAGAGGGGAGGAGGAGAAATAAATAAAATGTTAAAATAAATAGATAGATAGATAGATAGATAGATAGATAGATAGATAGATAGATAGATGATAAATAGATAAATAAATAAATGTTTAAATAAATAAATAAAATAAAATTTTAAAAAACAAAAAACTAAAAAATAAAATAAAATAGGGTGACGGTATGGGCTCCACCCAAGATCAAAATAAGTGAAGGCAGTCTAGGACACTCAAAACTCAGTCAGCCAGAACTACCTTCCCAGACACGGCCTAACACTGAAGCGAGACTATACAGGGAGTGGAATCTTCTCAGTGCCAGGGGATGAAAGAGACAAAACAAAGAAAAGTCCAAATGAAATGGTGGAGGGGAAAAGAGTCATGAAATATCTAAATAACAAATAAACAAGTGGCCGTAGTTTTGCGAACTACAAGGAAACAATAGAAATTATAAAAGCTACCTTGAACACTGCCTCCTAAAAATTCAGAACAACTGTAACATAAAAATAAGCAACAGAAGAGATCAAAGCCAAATTCTATACAAAGTTATTATTAGGGAAAAAAAAGCAGAATAACATCCCAACACACAAAGAAAGCACACCAAAGACATGCCCATAAAATAGAAAAAAAAAACTGTAACCTACTATAGTCTATAGAATAATGTCATTTGGTTCAATGTCATTTCATCATAATGTTGATGAGAAAATAAAAATTGATTTCTGCCATGACCTCCAGTGCATGTTCTCCCCATGTCTGCGTGGGTTTTCTTGTGGTATTCCAGTTTGCTGACGCATCCGAGAGATGTGCATGTGAGGTGACTGGCGTGTCTAAATTGTCACAGTGTGGGTCAGTATGAGTATGTGTGAGTTCATCCTGCAATGGAAGGGTGTCTTGTCCAGGTAGGTTCGTGCTTGGTGCCCTGAGCTTCAAGGATAGATTCTGGCCACACACGACCCTGAACTGGAATAAGCAAGTTGGAAAATTACCACCTTGCTTGTTTTTATTCATTTTTCTTAAATATATGTTTAGCTCATATTTATTTCAATGTTAGAGATGTTTTGGATCTTTATTTAGAAGTTTGGTGATGTTTTTGCAACCAGAAATATATTACTCTTGTTAACCTATGGTAAAACTGGTTTCATTATACATCATTTGCTTCAAGTTGCAGTTTTTAAGAACCTACTGATGATGTAAAGAGGACTTACTGTATTTTGAAACAAGACAAGGCATTCAGATTACCAAAACTCAGAAACAAAATGACAAAACTTAAGAAGTAGAATAAAAAAAAATCATCTCATACTTCTATTACACTAAGTGCAATTTGCATGTTAGAGTGTACTGAATTTGCTTTTTGGCTTAGTGCTTATCTTTGAATATTTGTAATTAGCTAACAATGATTTCGTGTGTTTGGATAGAATATATGTTTGGATAGAATATATGTTGGATAGAAGATATGTTTTTTATGGACCCCTTCAAGCAATCCTAAAGCATAAAAATCTTTTATGGACCCCTTCAAGCAATCAATCCTAAAGAATAAAAATTAATGAAAGCTGAGATACCTCGATATTTAGAAACTTGTTGAGGCTTCTTTATGTTACTTGCTAATTAGTGGTAGAGCTGGATCAAGATTTTAACCCTACTATCTTGTTCAATACTCCTAATAACTAAGAAGGAACCCAAGAAAAAGTAGATATCACAGATAATATTTTAAGAAAAACATAAGGTAATGAGGAAAAAATTTTAAAGTCTATCCTCCCATGAAGATAAAGTAAATGGATTCAAGAGAAGTAGAGCCATCAAGTCTAAGGATCCAACATACAAATAAGAATCCCTGAAGAAGAAAACCAAAGCAATGGAACAGAACACATACTAAAAGCTACAATTCTAAAGACTTTCCTAAAATTAAAAAAAGAAAAGACAGAGAGAGAGAGAAAGAAACTACATATTGGAGTATACCATATATCTGAGAATATCAACCCAGAAGCAATTAAAAAAAGATATATCTTAGTAAATAGAGTTTTAAAAAATATTCTTTGAACCTCGAAGAAAAAAATACAAATGACTGACAAGTAATAAAAATTACATTATCATCAAATGTTGACAGCAATGCTGTATGTCCGAAGAAAATAGAATAATGTGTTTAATATACTCAAAGGAAGAAAATGTGAGTCAAGGAGTTTATATCCTGCAAAAGTGATTAACACTGACTTATTTTCTCCAAGCTTTGTTGTTTTGTTTTTTTTACAACCGTCCACAACAGACATATATTCATTTAACAAGTTTTTAAATTTGCATTTTAAGGACTATTTTAGATTTACATTTGGAATCAAATTAAGGTCAACTACTATGAGTTGATCACCAAATCAGAAATAAAACCCCTCATCAATACCACTGTAGTTAAGAAAAAATAAGACAAATTAAAACATACCATTAAAACTTCCTTAACTAAGAAAAGAACAAATTCATATAAACAAATTCATCCATAACCTAGGTGGTATTTTAACATGTAACAGCTCTATGCATGTTCCCCCTTACATAGAAATCCCTATGATAGGGGCAGAACTGTAAGGCATCTATCCTCAAGAGGTTGTTTACTGTGCAGTTTCCCCTGACAACTCTGAAGAAGCTCACTCAGTTATACAGATCAGTAAAGAAAGTGGAAAACATAATTTGGTTGATTTAAAGCATATATATTTTTTTAACCCCAGAGTACCTCTGTCATGCATTAAATCAGCCCAGGTCAGCTCTTTAAAGAAATGTGTGATACCAGAGATGGGGTAGAGACACAGGAGATGAAACTGAAATATCCTGAACCAGAGAGTAAGAGAGTGCTTAAGGAATAATGAGAACGTGTCTAAAGGACACATGAAGCTTCACTGACTATCCAGTCCTCTCACCTCTCTATCTTTCTTTTTCTAGACAAAACACCTCCCCACCACCACCACCACTGCTTTACGCACCCAACCTGGCCAAGGTCAATCACAGGACATCAGCCTGGCCACAGTGATTGGTCCAAGGATGACAAAAGGACCCAAGCTGAGCCAGTCATAGGCCCTCTCCAGGAGTTTTGTAACTGGAGCTACTAGAGAAGATTCTGTTCTTTCCAACTTGGTCAAGGATGTGACCTCAGGACTCTGAGCAGCCCTGGTGCCCAGCTGCTATGAGCTGCTTGCCTACCAGTCAATCTACTGTGCATTTGTCCAATTTAAGTTAGGCTTCAATCATCAGCTACTGAAAGAGTTGAACTAGAGCACTCAGCAAATATCTGTTCCAAATGAGTGATTCACTCACTGAGTATTCTACAGGTATACAGCTAAAGACAGTTTCCATCTTCAGTGATCTTAGATTCTAAAGATACATATTAAAGAAAGAAGTGAGCCAAGATTGGGCTAATGGGCTCAAAAATAAATATTAATGAGGGAATGTTTCTTGGAGAAAGGTGATTCTGACCCGTACAAAAAGAGAAATATATTTTGGCAATGGCTACCATAGATCTTGGATTTTTCAGTACAATCCTACTTCCAGATATCCTGATTTATTACCCTTCAAGAGCATGGACACATCCAGGAAATTTCACAAAGCAGCACAAAATCCTTTCAGACCACATCTTCGGGCTGTGTTACCATGCTGACCTGGTCAAAGCACAGCTGGCCAAGTTATTCACCTTCTCAACATCCAGTTTCTGCATCTATAAAATGGGTAATAAATATACTCACCTGAAAGAAAGTGTGTAATAAATATACTTACCTCAAGACCACCATCAAGATTAAATTGGTGCTAATAACAATAGTATGTAACAATGATACCATAGACCACAATTTTGGATGTAAAAGAAGAACTAATTAATATTCAAGAGAGTTAAAATGGGAGTGTACTTTAAAATTATACATATTTTATAAAGATGTTTATTTACATTTTCACATTCTGTGATTCATAAAAATATTGTTTTAATCTAATGACCTACTTTAATTATTTCAAATATGAAAAGAAGAAAAAGCTTACTGATTAAAATTCTGTCTTCTCAGAGTTTAAGAAACAGAAGGGAATTAAATGAAAAACTAAGTGGAAAAGGCGAGTTTATTTCAGAGTCAGTCACTATTCCATGAGCTGCAGCCCCTCGTAACTAATGCCACTTGCCTTCTCAGCTTTCTCTGAGGCTAGTCAGGCAACTGTAGGGCTCCATTGACAATTAAGAAAGCCCCACCCTTCTGATGTGGGGATAGTAGAGTGAATAAATAAAAAATAAAGGGTATTAGAACAAATCTGAGAAGGAAGAATATAAATAAATTAAATTTTCACATGGCATAATGAAATTTCTGAAAACTGCCTGTAAGGTTCATGACTACTTTGCTCATATCTTATTTTCTGCCAGGCTGCCTTTTAACTCTCTTCAATATGATCCAATGAAACCCTCAGGATTCAGTTCAAGGATTATCTTCTTCATGAACCCTTCTGTACTATTAATAGTCATCGGTTATGCTCCCTGAACCATTCTTTTGGAAATTAGTCACAAACTACCTTACGAAGTTACTTCTACTGTTACCATACAGAATGATATATTTGTGTGTTTATGTCTTCTATCCCTCTAAAACCAAGACTTCATTTATAACTTATTTTCTACATGTGACAAGTTCTAAAACTACAAGCTTCCAGATCTTGCTGGTTTATCTATTAACTGCTAAGTAAATAACTTCAACGTATGCTAAATAAGTTTAGAGGCTACCATTTGCTCCATTTAAGGAGGTCCATGTTATCTTTTCCATTCATGGTAGAATTTCAAGAAAGCCTATAATTATTCCAATGTTTTAAATGTTCAGTCAAAAGCCTTGATCATGCAGCAGTTTAAACTGACTTCTGTCATCAGAAAAGGTAACAATCGGTTGCCATATTTTGTATAATCATCATATACTTTCAAATTGAAGGTTACTATGGTCTAAGTAGTAAATGCCTAAAATATGCAATTATGCTTAAACTTACAATAAAATAATGGTTTTCGTATTTTCAAGCACCTAAGCTGTTAAAACAATCCAAATTAATTTACAACAGCTATTCTAAAAGACTTTGATGCTAGAATCCTACTTCTGGCAATTGGCTTTCTTGTTTCATTCTTCTTAATGTAATAATGTTGGAAATATATTTTGTTTTCAACATTAAAAAAAAAAAAGCAGAATTATTTTCCATTAGCCCTGTATATCAGATCAGAATACCATTAGTCTGAAATTTTTTTTTTTCCTCCTAAAATGGAAAATTCCTGTGCTAGAAATCAATTTCCCATTCCAGGTTGGCTATAACCACTCTCCCCAACCTTTACTTGATATCGCTCTTAATCCAAGGATTTAAAAGGCAAAAATAACAACAACTGTTAATATTTGAGTAGAGAATGATTAATAAAATAAAACTGGACCCATGTTTTATTTGATCAATCACTCCCTACTCAAAAGCAAACAATGAATTCACTTAGGCTCTCTCCCTTTCCTGCTTCACCACTGTTAAGAAGTTGAGATGCAACAACCTATAAACTCAAATTGTGATAGACATAGTCTCATAGAAAGGTAGGAGAATATCATCAAGATCCCTTCAAAGGCTACAGATTCAAGTCTTTGTCCCTCATTCCCTCAAAGTCCTCTAACTGAATCTCAGTCTAATAGTTCAATACTAACCCCCCTACCCTGCAGAAGAGGGAAGTCTGAATACAACAGATTTTAATTTAAAAGCAATCAGTTTAAAAAGTATTAAGCCAGTCTTTCAATCAAGTCTTTTGCCTAATTACCATTACCTCAAAAATAACTATATAATCACACACTACTGAATTATAACTGGCTCCAATGAAAAGAAGCACAATGATTTAGCTATCATAGTATATCATATCAGAATACCATTAGTCTGAAACTGAGTATGCTATAAACTAAATGTTTTATTCCAGTTTGGAGAAACATGGCAGAGTGAGAGACATCCCCAGATCTCTCCCCTTGAAACAACAATATGCTGAACATCTAAAACTCAACAAAAAACACCCAAACTGCACACCAGAACATCTGAGTATGGGATCTGTGCATAAGTGCTACCACAGGTCAGAACCCTGAGTGTCAGGTGGTGGACTGGGAGAAATAAAGAAGCTGCCTCTCACAGCCACCAGAGCTCCCTTAGGAAGAGGGAGAGGGGGAGGGGAGAAGGTGTGGTGAGTCCCTGAACAACTCTGCCTGGGAGAGCTGTGAGCTCTGTGTGGCCGGCGGCAGTGCCCAGGCATCAGGGCAGAAAGCAGATAAGCGAGGATGGCAGAGAAACAAGAGTTGATTTTTACCAGCCGTGGTTGCAAAACTGAGGCTGAGCTGCAGGCCCCATCCCCCAACCCAGATGGGCACTCCCCCTATATCATCCAAGACCGAACACCACAGAGCCCCAGGGAAATCTGAGTAAATGCTACCAAAACTGTCATTAACACTGACAGGGACTGAGACTGAAGGTAGTGAGCATGATTAAATATCTATTAGAAAAAAAATAAGGCATTATTAAGGCTTAATATAAAGCAGGGATCCAAGAGACTTAGACCGCACCTATTGGAAACCAAAAGAAAAATGCTTTCTTTGCAAAAGGCTAAAAAGAGACTTTTAGATAATTAATCTTCTTTCTGGGGGGCAGGAAGGAAGCAGAATATACTTCCATTAATGCCCAGGCGGAGAAATAGCCCATTAAATACCATGAACAACCAAGGAGACGAGGCATCTCAGAAAGAAAGAGAAAAATCTCCAGAGAATAAGCTTACAGACATAGAAATATGCAACTTAAATGAGAGAAATCAGGATGGTACTTCTGAAAAAACTCAGTGAGATCCAAAAGAATTTATACCAACAATTTCAGGAATTTAAAAAAACAACTAGATGAGCAGAATGAGTTCTTTTGCAAGGAGACTAAAAAAAACCCAAATATAACTTCTGGAGATTAAAAAAAAAAAACACTGCAAAAGTTCAAAAATGAAATAATGAGCTTGGGAAATAGAGCTGACCAAATGGAGAAAAGGATCAATGATATCAAAGACAGAAATCTAGAAATATATCAGAAGGAAAAAGAGAGAAACTGAAGAATGAAAAATAAAGAAAGAGAAATACAAGAACTAGCTGATATCATCAGGAGAGGAAACATAAGAATAATGGGCATTCTCGAAGACAAGGAAAAGTAGGGATTAGAAAGCATTTTCAGACAAATTCCTATCACCTAGTAACATTGTAGCTATCAGAACATCGTAGCGCAACACATTATTCAAGTGTCTATAACTGATGCTGGTGTAAACAAACTAACTGGACTGCCAGTCATAAAAAAGTAGTATACTTACCATTGTACTACAATTGCCTATAGTATTCAGTACAGTAATATGCTGTAAGGTTTGTAGCCTAAGAATAGGCTGCACCTATGTGTGGTTGGCTATACCTTCTCGTTTATGTAAGTGCACTCTCTGATGGTTGCACAAAAATGAGATTGCTTAATGACCATTTCTTAGAATGCATCCCTGTCATTAAGTTGCACATGACTTCAAACTTTCAGTTTCTTCCAATGGACTCTTTGTTTACAACAGGCCCTCCCTCAAGTCCATAAAAGAGTGATCCTCTACTTTGTTGCTCTGGACTTGTGAGTGATTTGTCAATGATCCACGTGTCCCAAATTGCAATTCTTTGTTGTTCCCATTTTGCTAGAGAAATACATGGCTATTTCTTTAAGATCAACATTATTTGGTGGCTCAATGGAGCTCCAAAGTAGACCCACACAGCTCTGAGGCTGGTGAGTAAACAGACAGAGCCCACTGAGCTCACTGCTTCCTAGCTGACACTGGATTTTGAGGGTGTCTTTCTCCTGGATCCAAGCTTCCACTCTCTTTCCATTTTGAAGCTCTTCAGGGTCTATTCATGATCTAATGTAAGCCTTCATCCTTTTCTAGTTAAGGCTTTGTTTTGTCCAACCAGTACTTAGTTGGCACTTCAGCCTAACTCTTTTGAAATCAGGCTGCTTCACTGGAAATATGCTGGTCTTCAATATGATTCCTTTTAGAACTAGCTGTTCCACTGGAACTGCACCATTCAGCCTTTGGTCCAACTTCTTTAAATTAAACTATTCCTAGTGGAACTTTGCTGGTATTTGGCCCTCAGGCTGTTCAGGCTTTTGCTCAAAAGAAAAAAAAAAAAAAACTCTGAAAAGTTGGAACCTAGATATCTAAATATTTTGAAGGCACCTCCCAGTTCAGAGACCCTGGCCACTTTTCTGTTTAGAAACTGGTCCCCCTTCATGCATTTCTAACTAAATGGACCAACTTGACCAAGAATACTAATGGCCATTATGGGGAACTTTTGAATTTCCCAAACTTACTTTTTTAAAAACCAAATTGACAACTATAGCTTTGAAATTGCCAAAACTGAATGGAACACCTGTGTTGATTGTTATTTTGAGGCTTCCAAACATTACTGAGTCTAAAATCGCCTCTTTACAAAGTAAAATATTACAATTAACTGAGGCAAACAAACAATTAAAGAAAGACAAAATGGCTCCTGAGGCCAGCTTGTTTGTCTCAGGCTGTGCCCTCCAAAATAATCACGCCCCTCTCCTCTGGCTCATTTGCCTGACCAGTGCTACCTTCCTCCTCCTCTTAACCTCTCAGAACCTGTCCCTTTAAAATTAAGCCTTCTGAGTATGGAAAGGCAAAACCCCAAGGATCTTATATTCCCTGGACTAAAGCTGAACTGTTAACTATAGTCAAAGATGTTCCCAAAGCAACTGAAGATCCCCGCAAATTTGCTGAGAAATTTAATATAGTCATTCAAACTTATCAACCTGGTTTCTCTAACTTATATAAGCTAGTTCATACACTTGTTGGTGAAGGCCAGATCAGCACTGAATTAAAATTGCTGACTAGGAAAATCCTAAAAGATCTCTAGTATTACAATCAGGAGACCAACCCACCGGCTTATATGATCAGGCTCAGGCAATTGCTAAGATACTGCATCTGGTAATTCCGAAGCCTGTTGACTGGAACAAAATTCAGGCTTGCTCACAAAAGTCTGATGAACCTGTTCATGACTATTAAATTCAACTTCATATTGTTCTCAAAGTCTGGTCTTCATATGTTTAGTCTACTCTCGTAGCTTTGAACTCTATTTATTAAGGGGATGAACTAAGATCATTTTCTATCAGTTAAAAGGACCAGGATAGAATAGAAGACCATATCCACTCTAGACTTGATCAATTTGACAAATAAGCTTGCTTACACCCTCGATGAGCCACCTGAAAGAAATATCACTAAATTTCTTAATTTTCAACTCCAGCAAAAGAAAGCTCTTGTTTGGGAAAATGAAGGCCCCTATATGAAATTAAAAACCTCCTAGTTTATTGTAAAAAAAAAATTCAGGACACTGGAAAAGAGATCATCACAAACTTAACCATTTCAGGCATCTTCAGCCTTCTAAACAGCTTTCCAATGTCTTCCTAATTCCCAAAGACAGGGCTCCAAGGAACTAGAGGGGCTGTTTCCAATCCTGCCTTTTAACTGGCTCAGAGACACCACTCTCCAGATTGGGAACGAATCTCTCTGTCCTTATTGACACTGGAGCCACAATCTTGAAACTCAACCCCACAGTTATAAAACATTCCTGCCTTGGAGTACTAAAACAGTTCAAATAGTGGTGATAGCTAATAAACCTCAACAGATTATTGTCTCTGTACCTATCCCTTTTTGTTTGGGCTTTTTGAAAGATATTCAGCACTTTTTCCTAGATTCCTCTGCCCCTATTTGTATTAGAAAAGTATGCTTAAACTCCTTTCCCAAAAGGGGGAAATAATTCTAGAATTTGACAGTAGTCATCAAACTAACCAATCAGATGAACTAAGTCATCCTTTAACATCTTTTATTTGCTCCATTTCTAACAACCCTACAGCTGAATTTGGGAGCAGTGATCATTTGTCTTTAGTAGATAAGTTACAATCCTTTTTAAGGGCAAAATCATCAACCAATATTCACAGAATCCACAGTATCAAGATTCAAACAGATTCCTCCTATCAAGATTCGAATAGATTCCTCAAAACCCCTTCCCAGAAGCAATCAATATCCCACTAGTAAAGAAGTCCTTTAAGGTATAAAGCTAGTAAAGAAGTCCTTTAAGGTATAAGGTTAACAGAAGATTACAAGGCTCAGGGCCCCATTATCCTTAGTGCTAGTCCCTGTAATACTTCTATTTTACTGTGAGAAAACCCAATGTCAAGGATGTGAGTTTGTCTAGGATCTCCAAGCAAAACACAACACTGTTATCTCTCAACACTGTTGTTCCTAACTCTCATATGCTATTAACATCCATCCCCACTAAAAGTAAATTCTTTACTGTAACTGATTTATGCAGTGTATTCTTTAGCATTCCAGTTGAAGGAGCTAGCCAATATGTTTTTTGCCTTTACTTGGGAAGGAAAACTATTCACCTAGACAATAATACCTTAGGGTTTTACTGAGAACCCTTATTTCTCACAAATCCTGAAGGTCGATCTGGATGATATAAAGTTTCCTAGGGGTTCTACTTTGTTGCAATATGTGAAAGAATTGCTTCTTTGCTCTTCCTCCCAAGTCTCCTCACAGGAAGCACCCACTTGCTAAAGTTTTTAGCCCTTAAAGGACATATGGTCACCAAGGAGAAACTGCTCAATATTCAGGGCATCTGATATCAGAACAAGGGCTGTACCTAGGTTCAGAAAGGCTTGATGGTATCCTAAGTTTCTCAAAACCCACAACTAACCATCAATTGCAAGATTTTCTCAGGCTAGTTGGTTACTGCCAAAATTGGATCCCAAATCTCTCCCTTATAGCCAAACCTCTGCACATTTTACTGAAGAACAACAACCCCAACCCATTATGGGGAGAACAGAACAGCATAGGCTTTAAAGAAGAGTTTAATGAACTCACCTGCCCTTGAGCATCCCAATGATCAAATCTCCTTTTTCGTATATGAAAAGGAAATGCCCTTGGAATACTCACCCAAAACATGGGTCCATCATTAACCCATGGTCTATTATACAGAAATTGATCCCTGTGGCATAGAAATATCCTTCTTGTCTTAGAGCCAGTACTGCCACTGCCCTTTCGGTTAAGGAAATCGAAGAAGCCTTTAACCATCTCTGTACCCCTTTCAGAAGGGCTCCTGAATTATCACACTCAACATTTTGCAGTCAGCCACCTAACCTCCTAAGAAATCCTTTTAACTGCTCCTCACATAACCTTTCACATTGTAATAAACTTAATCTTGCTATTCTTCTCTCCTCCATTACTGAAAAAGCACCTCGTGATTGCTTAACAATGATAGATCACCTCTTGACCTCTCCTGATTATCTGCAAGAAACTCTTTTGAGTAACACTGACTTCTCATGGTTCACTGATAGTTCTTATTTAAAAGGTGGCAATGGCAAATACTGCTGGATATGCAATATTAACACCCCTAGATGTAACTACAGTGGCACCTTTGCCTTTGGCTACTACAGCCTAGCAAACCAAATAATACAGGCTCACATGAGCTAGCACCCTGACCAAGGGCAAAACTGCCAATTTTTATACTGATAGATGTGCTTTCAGAGTAGCTCATAATTTTGGAATGTTGTGGAAGCAATATGGATTCCTTAACTTGAAGCAGAAATAAAATTTTAAATGGCCAGTATGTTCAGGCAAGAATTGTTGTATAGTACACTTTCACCTGCTGCTTTAGTTATTATTAAGGGCATTCTAAACTGGATACTCTGGAAGCTAAGATAAATCACCTTGCTGAAACTTCTGCAAGGAATGATGCCCTTAGAGGAGCTAACAGAGGTCAAACCTCTGTCTTGGACCAAAGAGGTATTTCCCCAAATGATAACTTTGAAAAACTGGCTAGAGAAGGTCAACAACTGGCCTCAGGGTCAAAAACAAAACAAAGCAAAACAAAACAAAACACAAGATTGAAAATCCAACTATTGTGGATTTCATAAAAAGATAAAGCTCTAGTTGGGGCTAATTAACAATCTAGTCCTACAAGAGACACTATAATTCCCATTCCTAATTAGTATACCATTAGTATTAAACCATTGACCCAACTACAAAAAACATTAATTAATACTGATGAGGAAATATTAATAAGGTAGCAAAAACTGCCTACCTCACTTGCTCTACTCGCCCAATACACAACCCAGGGAAGACTTTTGCACTACTCCCAGACACTTTAAAATGCCCAATGGACCATCTGAGGTTTGGCAAATGGACTTCATAGAGCTTTCCCCATTTTGATTATGAATATATTTTAGTCATGGTCTGCATGTTTTCTCACTGGACTGAGGCTTTACCTTGTACACGTGCTACTGACTATTCTATGGAAAAAGTCCTTTTGGAAAAGATTATCACTACCTGGGAAATGCCTCTCAAACTCCATGGTAATTGGGAAACCCAATTAACTGGTCAGGTGTTTTGACAAGCCTGTGCTGTTTGGCAGGTTTTACAATACTTCCACCATGATTACCACCCTCAATTCTTTGGTTTAGGCGAACACACTAATGGTATTAAGACTCACTTGGCAAAATTTGTAGAGACCTTCCAAATATGTTGGCCTAAAGCAATGCCTTTGGTCCTTCTAAATCTCAGACGCACCCCTTTGGAACTCAACTCTCACTCTGAGATAGACATAGGCCTCTGCTTCTTTTTGATCTGCAGCTTTAAAAGGAGATTATAAATCAACATTTTAAAGATCTAATTGTTTTTATTAATATTAACCATGTTCAAGTAAAGCAATCTTTACTTTGTGTCAGGAAGATAAAGACCTTAAGCAACACACTTTGCAATCTGGAGATTTCATCAATTGGAAACGACACCTCCAAGACCCTCTTCAACCTTGTTGTAAAGATCCCTATCAGGTACTGCTAACCAACCCTTGTGCCACCAAACTCCAGAGAATGGACTACTGGATTCACATGCTGCATCTAAAGAAACCACTAAACCCTACCTGAACCTACACATCATCTGATGACCTGCAGGTGAAAATTTTCTGAAATTGAAGCAGACAACACTTGATGAGACAGCTTTCCAAGATGTTCAGACCAGGCCAGTTAGAAGTTTTAAAATTCAAAGAAGTCCTTCTTCATCTAGACTATTAACTGACTCTGGATTCCTATCCAAATTCGGTCTCTGAATTTGCAACCTATGGGTTGTATTACTGATAAGACATTTTGTTCCAGACATTTTGAGATAAGGACACAACATCCAAGAAAGGTTCATCCTGGCATCAAGGAACAAAAGGCCATTGAATCCAGAAAATCTGACTCTTGATCAGCGATGCTTTCAGAGAAAGAGCTTGATCAAATGGGGGACATGTAAAAATTAATAAACAGAAACCTCATTTAAAATGAAATCAAAAGGCTAGGAAAGAACTCTCACACATGTGTCACTCAAAGCACACTACTGACCCCAACAGGAAGAGATGTACCTTGCATACTACTTCACTACCTCTGCAGGAGGAAGATTCCTCTTTGACTTTAACAGCTCAATCTATGGGAGACTGCCATAATTCAGCCAATTAAAATCACTATATCTCAAACTTTCAGTTTCCTCCAATGGACTTTACAACAGCTCTTCCCAAGTCCAAAATCGTTCCTCTCTTTTGTTTCTCCGGACTTGTACATAGTTCACCATTAGATATGTGTTCCAAATTGCAATTCTTTGTTGTTCCCAAATGAACCCATTTTTCTGGAGAAATATCTGGCTATTTGTTTAAGGTCAACAAAAATATATTAAACTTGTAATATGCATATGTGAGTGTATACAATCATACACACAACAATAATAACAACACATACCCTGAAGCAGGTTCTGGCATTCTGACTACTAAAGAAAGAACAAAAAACAATTAAAATGCTAAGATGACTTGAGGCCATTGTCTTCAAGAGTTCCCTAAATCCTTGAATGATAAGGCAAAAGTGATCAGTCAAAAAGCAAACTGAGTCTTTGGTATCCTATCACAAAAGAATATGGTATTAGAATCCTACATTTTTGCTATCTTACTCTGCTAGAGTGGAATTAATAAAAAAGAGTCCCATATAAACAAATGGACCTTAAAGTTTGAGAACAAGGTCTTATCTACTGTATACTGGACCAAATTACTTAATGCCTGAGCAACTGGCTGGCTATTATACCGGACATCTTTTAAAGATCACTCCCCATCTACAGCCACACCAGCCTGAACAAGCACGATCCCGTCTGACAAGGTCCTTGCAATCTGTGAGGTCAATCAAGGGTTGCCTAAATAAATAAATAAATAAATAAATAAATAAGGTCTCTTCCATCATAGATTTGGTAATTCTAAAAACAAGTGCCTGTTAAACAGGCATTAGGTGAAGATGTTCAATGAATGAAATATCTAAATATCCATTACCTTATATGTGCTTAGACAAAGCTTGAAAATACCCTAAACTTTTACTTCTGGCTATCAGGCTCCGTGCAAGCAAGAAGCATTGGTGAAAGCACAGTTGTAAATAGCTAAATGTTGAAGGAGAGCCCCAACACAGGGCCAATCTGCAAACTGAGAGAGCATTTTTTTTTTCTCAGTTTCTTTACATTTAAGAAATGAAAACACTAGCTGACCACTAAATTAAAGGACAATACACTTCAGCGGTAACACAGACAAAAAATGCAGACCTCAAAATACAGTTTAGGAAAGTCACTAAACAAACATACAACACATATGCAGCAACAACAAAGTCTGTGGAAGGGAATAATCTCATTTCCAGAACAGCCATGTTGTAATTATGACCAGGTTTCAACAAAATCTTAAGAGGCATTCAATGAAACAAAATATAATATACAGTAGGAAGTTCAAACACTGATTGAAAAAGACAAAGATATTGAATCAATTATCTTAAATATATTCAAAGAGCTACAGGAACTAGTGGGAAAGGAACTAAAGGTAACTAGAAAAGGAAATATCAATGTAAGAAATAAACAATATCAATGAAGATAGACACTATAAAAATGAACCAACTAGAAATTGTGAAGTTGAAAAGTATAAAACAAAAAATTGACTAAAGGTTCAATAGCAGATTTGAAGAAAGAATTGGTGAATTCTTTGAATATAGGTCAACTGAGATTATCCAGTCAACTGTGAGATTAGCCAGCCAAAGAGAGCAGAAAGGAAAAAGAATGAATGGAAATGAACAGAATGTAAGAAACCTGTAGAATCCCATCAAGAATATCAATATACACATAATGGAAAGAGGAAGGAAAAAGGGGCAGGCAGAGTATCTGATGAAGAAATGGCTGAAAACTTCTCAAACTTGATGGAAGACATGAATCTACACATTCGCAATGCTCAGAAAATTCTAAGCAGGGTAAAATCTAAGAAAATTCACTTTAAGACACATTATAGTCAAATCGCTTATGAGTTCATATTGTTTGAGACTCTCTCTGCACTTTCTGGGCTTGTATGTCTATTTCCTTCACTGGGTTAGGGAAGTTTTCCATCATTATTTCTTGAAATAGGTTTTCAATTCCCTGCTCTTTTCTCCTTCTGGTACCTCTCTGATGTGAATGTTGTTACACTTGATGTTGTTCCAGCGACCCCTTAAACTATCCTTATTCTTTTGGATTCTTTTGGGGGGCGGGGGACGGGCTATTCTGATTGGGTGTTTTGTGCTACCTTATCTTCCAAATTGCTGATCTGATTTTCTCTTTCATCTAATCTACTGTTGATTCCCTCTAAAGTATTCTTTATTTCAGTTATTGTATTATTCATTTCTAACTGGATCTTTCTTGTGTTTTCTATCTCCAGTTTAACGTTTCCTATCTTTTTGTTAAAGTTCTCAGTGAGATCACCGAGCATCCTTATAACCAGTGTTTTGAACTCTACATCTGGTAGATTGTTTGTCTCCACTTTGTTTAGTTCTTTTTCTGAAGCTTAGTTCTGTTCTTTCATTTACGACATGTTTCTTTGTCTCCTCATTTTGGCTGCCTCCCTATACTTGTTTCTATGTATTATGTAGAGCTGCTATGTCTCCTGGTCTTAGAATGGCCTTATATAGTAGGTGTCCTGTGGGGCCCAGGGGCACAGTCTCCCTTGTCACCTAAGCCGGGTGCTCCAGGTATGTGTAGTTTTGTTGTAGTTGAGCCTTGGCTGCTGTCTGCACATCAATGGGAGGGAGTAAACCTCAGGCTAATGGATATGTGAAGACTGGCCATGACTAACGTGGAAAAGCTGTTGTGCAGGGGCCAACCCTATGAAGCAGGATTTGCTTTAACAGGGCTCTGGTGCTTGCCCAGTCTGCCCTTTGGATATATATTTTGTGAAGGTGGTTGGATGGTATTCTGGTGTGATCTGAAGTGGTCTACCAGGTGTGTTGCACCTGGAGCCTCTTGGGGGTGGGAGTCTGTTGCAAGCTAAGGTCAGCTGCTAGCTGTCCCTTGCCTGGTGCCAGTTGGTATGAGCTACAATGTGACCTGCAGATGGTTGCCCCTTGTGCTAGGCTTGGAGGTACCTGGGAGAGGCCAAGCTGTGAACCGAGGCCGGCTGCCACTAACGCCAAGCTTGGGGATGCTCAGCAAGAGGTACAGGGCACACCAAAGCCAAATGCTGCTTGTTTGTGGTTTGTGAACCTTTGAGAGATCTGAAGAAAGTTTGTAGCATGAACTAAAGAGGTCATTTGTATAGGAGGCCTTAAAGTTGGGTGGGGCTGGGTCTCAGGGAATCACCAGGGCACGACAAACGGTGTCAGCAAGGTTCAGTTTGCATGTTAGGTGGAGAAAAGTCTCAACAAAGAAACAATGGCCTCTGCCAGCACTTCTGTCTGGGAGAAAGCTGTCGCTCATCCCTCACCCTGAAGCCAGAAAATTCAGTTCCTCCCCATATGTCCCTGACAACTTTTGCACTGCTCCCCCAGTGCTGAAGGTGAGAAAGTCCGTCAGGAAGTGAGTCCAGGTGCAGGCCCTTTAAGAGGGACGCCTGGGACTCCAGCCACCCTCCGTCTCACTCCATCACAATCTCTGCTAGTTTACACAGCCAGAAGTCAGGTGTACTTCTCTTCCTGACCTTACGACACGGGGCTGGGAAGCTTGGTGTGGGGCCAGGACTGCTCGCTCCTCAGGGTGATCCTTCACAGCCAAGATATCTCTCCCCAATTTTAACCACCACACGTGGGTGCAGGACCAGCCCCTTTCCACATCTCTGCCTCTCCTACTAGTCTCGATGTGGCTTCTTCTGTATATCCTTAATTATAAGATCTGTTCAGCTCTTAATGTCACATTTTAATGTACACTTAAAAATGGTTAAAGTTATAAACTGTATTATGTATAACTTACTACAATTTTTTTAAAAAATGCAACCCAAGGACTATGCACATCACAATCACCAAGTATGCTTTTATAGATATGTAGGTCCTCAAACTCCAAATTAGAATCTTGAGGAAGGAGAGACCTAAGAATCCACATTGTCACAACCATCTCTAGTGATTCTTATACTACTAAAATTTGAGAACCAACACTAAGTATATGGCATTAGAATTCAACCTGTATGGGTAGATTAAACACAAAGCATTCTCAAGATCAAATTCAAAACTGCAAGCTTCTCTGTATATGCTTAGAATTTCTTATTGGTGTGAAATATATACCATTAGGTACAAAAGTGAAAATATTACTTTTTACTCTGTTGAGTATTTTAAAGACCGAGAAAGAAACTTCTAATGCCTTACAATCCAGTGTCTTGAGTCTACAAGAAGGAAATCTTCAACAGAAGAACATGATGCCAGTCATTAAACACTGCATTCTGAATTCCAATATCTCTTACCTTAACCTGTCCCATCACTGAATCCATCAGTCATCAGTGCTCAAGTCTATTACATTTTTTAAAATATCTCTCTTACCATGACCCCAACTAGCTACCCCCTGCTCCTTTTATTCCCTAGCACACTTATACAGAGATTTGTCAACAAAATGTTTATTTTTCCAACCACTGCAATTTGATTTCTTCATTAACCTTTCCTAAAAACTGTTTTCCCTCTGGTTACTGTATTTCTTCACACAGATGTACAGATATATTTACCTACACTAAATAAGTGTACAAGTGACAAAGAGGTGAACATCAAATTCAACAAACTGGTTCAAAATAAGGAAGACTTCTACAGGTAATGTTCAAAGAGAAAATATTTTTGAAATCTTGGTAAAACTGTGGCAAGATGTAGGCACTAAGTAAGTTTCTTCTCTTTCTAAAAATAAATTAGCTATTGGATAGACAATATTATACACTGTTCTTCTCAGTCGCAGCTTTTAAAAATTATGGGATATAATCTAGAGCCAGGTTTTCTTAGAAATACCTTTTTAAAAAATTGTTGTGTGTTTAAATCTTCGCAAAATGTTTTCCCTATTTATAACATTATAAAATTTTTTTAAAGAGAGTCACCATGGTCCCACTATTCATCCATTCCAAGAACTAAATACAAACTATGTACCAGGCACCTGGCTACCAACTTGACACAACTATTTTAATATTTTCCTGTCCCATTTAACTCTTCTGATTACACACATTTTGACACATTTTTCAGAGTTGTAAGCTTAAAATAGACAATGTTGCATTCCACTACTTGTTTGGTTAAAGTAACAATTTCTAATGCTCTACACATGTTCTACTCGTTATAAGAATGGAAATTAAAACCTACGAATTTATGAGAAGCCAACGGAAATCTTATTTATACATAAAAATGCATGTTCAGATTTTATCAGAATGGAAAACAGTATTCAGATTAATATTCAAATGACGTTAATACTAATGACATTAAGCTTTAAAATATCAGTTTTGTAATAGATATAAACATTCATAGAAACGAGCAGCAGGAAATACATCAAAATGCTTATATTATCTGATTGTACATTTATAAATGTTTTTTTAAATAAAGTAAATGCCAAAAGAAACAGCTGAAAGAGTTGAAAAGTGTTGCCAAACTTCTGACCTGAACGAGATGGTAGAGACTCGTTTCTCTGCTTCTCCCCACTAAAAAACACTATAATCTCTGAAAATAACACAAGGCACTGTGAAAATTCTAGAAGGCAGTAAGAAAGCAGTACACTGGTTTTAGAGCCCAAAACTGAAGGAAAAACAAAGTAACAGGGTATCTTATATCTTTGAGACCTAACAGACTCAGACTTGATGTTTCCCTATCCACAACCTAGTTCATTCCTCTACTTCGTAAAACAGTAGTTTCTCTGACATCAAACAAGCCCAGCACCACCAAAAAGAGAGAGCAATTCTGGAGCCCTGCTAATAATAAGTGACTAAGGGAAGCACTCTCATTCTCCACTGGCCTGGAAGAGACTCCCCTCCCCAGGAGCGAGAAATCCAGTCAAGCAGCAGGACAGGCATAGGTGATCTCTAGATCCCTTTCCTCATCTCAGAGACAATGCAGGAGCAGGGGCACCTGCTAAAGAGATCCAGCTATAACAAGCAGTCCAACCAGGAAACCTCTGTGACCCCAATGAACTCAGATCTTCCCCACTAGACTCCAAGAGAGAAACATAAGGAGGGAGGGAGGGAGGAAAGGGAGGGACCGGTAGGAGAGATCTCTACCCTAACAACTGCCTGCCTGGCAAGGGAAGCTTCTTGGACCCTGTGTGCCTGAGACTCTGCTCCCCAACAAAGAGACACCCAGGAGTCCAACTTAGGGAACCACCTTTTGTTCCCTCTGGTTATTTCAAGCAGACCAAAAAATATGCCACCAGATATGCCAAGCAGACCAAAATAACATTGCAATGTTCTAAAATTTAAACTACTATAACTGCACACTAACCACACACAGGCTTTATTTCTTTGATACAGCTTTTTTCTCCAATTCAAACAGGCTTTGCCTAATATAATAGCGTGCTTGCTTTTTTGCCCTTACTCTTCCTTCTTTGTGTGTCTACTCTCTTGTTCCAAGACATGGCAGATTAGTTTTCTGATTCATCCTCTTGAATATCATTGGGAATAAAAGCTGTTCTAAAAGGAATTGTAAAGTTACACTTAACTGTATTTGTGTTAACATTAATCTCTTATGGACTATTCAAAATAATCATAATAAGTATAACTAAATTATGTAGCTAGACCTTGATAATTAGAAAGCAAATGCACTTAGGGCCTCTTCTTCCAACTAGAGGAACTGAACACCATGTCTCATTGGAAGTTTGAAAATTTCATGATAAATTATTGTCCCAAGAGACCATTACAGGTAGATCAATAAAACTTCCATAGAAATGGCAATAAGGAAATGACAGTGGGATTGTAACTGTGATTGCTGTAGTGTTATTGTAGTTTTATGATTGTAACCAATTCCTTTTCTATCCTTCCAATCTCATTCTCATTTTTATGTACACAAAAATGCCTTGTTAACTAATATATAACTTGTAGACAGCTTGCTTGTTTGCTTGCTTGAGAACCCTAGGAACAGACTTCAAAAGAAGCTGACTAGGTTCCCAGACATTTCAGTGCAGTAAGACTGACCACAAAATCCTTCCCTAGATGGAGCAAAACAGCCTCCTCTTGACCAGCTCCAAGACGTTTATCATAGCATTCTACAAAGGACATTTCATCATGCTGACTCATTCCTGAAAAGAGGAACTCCTCACCCACTCCTTGTTAATTCATTTGATCTACTTACTTTCGTGACGGCAGTCCACCATCTTGAATGAATCTGCTTTCCTCCCACCAACACTTGTCTCTCAATTATTGGCTCATGAGGGGCAAGCTGCCAAATCTGAGTTTAGTAACACTATCTTTGGAACCACAGTACACAAAAGTAGGCCAGGACATGTGTGCTAAATCTTAGGGTAACTGCCTATTAAAATACTTACGTAGAACCCAGCATCTCCTAAAATAATAGAAAAAATGTCCAGAATGCAATTGGAAATCGCTCTTCATACTAAGAACTGATACTATCAAAAGATGGATGAGAAAATACAATCAAGTGATGTCAACAATTAAATAAAGATCATGAGAATCCCAAAGGTGAAGACAAAGAAATGTAGCTGAAATAGTATTTAAAAATATCAATTTAAAATTTCCCATATTTGGCAAAAAATACAAACCTACAATTTTAAGAAGCTGAAAGAACCCCAAGCAGGATAAACCCAAAGAAATAAATGTCAAGATACATCAAAATTAAACTTTTAAAAACTACAAAGAAAAGTCTGGAAAACAGCCGTGATAAACGATATACAAACTACATGGGGACACCAATTATAATTTTCATTTAATTTTCATTATAATTAGGATTTTCATTTGCAAACTTACAGGCCAGAAAAAAGTGGAGCAATTATTTTTCAGTTCTTGAAGAAAAGAACTGCAACCCAGAATTTTATATCCAGCAATACTGTTCTTGAGAAATCAAGAGAAAATAAAGCCATTTTCAGAAAAAATAAAACAAAGTATTTGGAGTCTAGCAGATGTTCCCTTAAAGACTGGTTAAAGGAAGTCTTCAAACAGAAAGAAAATAATGAAAGAATCTTATGGCAGCAGGGAGGAAAGAGGAAGAAAAGATAAAGGCAGAAATATGCATAAATATAAAAGACAATCCTTTTCCTTGTGAATTGTATAACTCATATACAATGATTGAAACAAAAATTATAACACTAACACTCAAGACAATGATATTTAAAAGTCAGAAAAACAAAGGTATCTAAGTGAAAAGTGAATTTTCTATACTTCACTTGAAGTGGTAACATGCTGCATAGGTAGGCTGTGATAAATTACATATGCATATTGTAATATCTAGAAAAACCAGTAAGAAACTATATAAAAATAAACTCAAAAAACTATAAATTAATCAAAACGGAATTGTTTCAGTAACCCCAGAAAGGCAAGAAAAAAGAAACAAAAGAAAGAAATAATAACAATATAGCAAACTTGAGCACTTGGAGATCAATAATTACCTTACATTTAAATGATCTAAATACATCCATCCATCGAAAGACAGAGACTGGCAGAGTAAATAATAAAATATAAACCAACCATATGCTATTCAGAAAAAACTCATTTTAAGTTCAATACTATAAAGAGGTCAAACATAAATGGAAATAGATACGCCAGGCATTCTTTGACAAATAAATCAGGAGTGGTTATTTCAATATCTGATAAAGTAGACTTCTGGTCCAAAGAAAATTTCTAGAAACAAAGAGGAACATTACACATAATGAGAAAAGGATCAATACATCAGGAAGACATAACAATACTAATTATATAAAAACCAAACAACAGAACTTCAAAATACATTTAAAAAGAAAACTCATAAAACTGAAAGAATAAATAGATAAATGCACTATTATAGGTGGAGACTTCAACACTGCACCCCACATCCTCAGCAACCGACAGGACTACTTGATAGAAAATAAGCTAAGTTATACAAGATCTGAACACACAAAAAAACCCCAGATAATATCTAACTGACACATAGAGAAACCCCACCCAAAAAACAAAATAAATATTATTTTCCAAACACCAAATAATATTCACTCAAATAAAGCATATTCAGTAATAAAATGAACCTAAGCAAATACAACAGATTGAAATCAACTATGTGTTGCTTGATCATAAAGATTAAATTAAAAATAAATAAGAGAAAGACAACACGTAAATGCCAAATACATGGATATTAAACAACAAGCTTAACTGATGCATGGATCAAAGAGAAAGTTTTAAAGGAAATTTTTAAAAGACAAAACCAACTAAAACGGAAAATAAAACGTATCAAACTATATGGGATGCAGCTAAAGGAGAACTGAGGGAAAGTCATAGCACTAAATACATTAGAAATGAAAAGTCTCAAGTTAATTTAAATGCCAACCTCAAGAAACTAGGAGAAAAAAAAGAAAAGCAAAAGTAAAAGAATAATAAGGAACAGAAATTAACTCAATTGAAAACAGAAAAATCATTTTTTTAAAAAATCAATGAAACCAAGAGCTGGTTCTTCAAAAAGATAACTACAATTGATAAAATTCTAAGAGTGACAAAAACAGAAATAGAAGATACAAACGACCAATATGAATTTTATATAGGTGAGATAGCACTATAAACCCTATAGCCATTAAAAATATTTTATAAAACTATAAACATTACACTCAAAAATTCAACAACTTAGAGGAAATCAACCAAGTCCTCAAAAACCACAAACTTCCAAAACAAATGAGATAATAGATAACCTAAGGTCCCTGAAAACAAACCTCTAGGCCCAGATAATTTCATTATAGATTTCTAATGAACTTTTAACAAAGCATTATCATCAATTTTATACAGTATCTTCCAGAAAACAGAGAAAGAATACTTCCATACTGATTTTAAACTAGTACTACCCTAACACTAAAGTCAAAGACAGTATCAAAAAAGAAAACTACAGACCAACTATCTCTTATGAACTTAAATATAAAAAACTTCAATAAAGTATCAGCAACAGTTATCTAATAATGTCTACAAGAAATTACACACCAAGACCAAGTGGGGTTTATTCAAGGTGAGCAAGGCCAATTCAACATTCAAAAAAAAAAAAAATCAACCAATGTAATCTACCATTATCAAGACTAAAAAGAAAAATTATATCAATTGGTACAGGAAAGTCACATAACAAAATCCAATCCCATCCATGATAAAACTGTCAGCAAACTCCAAAGTGGTAAACTACCTCAATTTAAGAGTATCTACCAAAAAACCTACAGCTAACATCATACTCAATCAGTAAAGAACAAATACTTTACCTTAGGATCAGTAACCGATAAAAAACATCTGCTCTCGCAGCTATTACCCCAAGTGGTACCGGAAGTTCTAACACAGCAATAAAGCAGCGAGGTAGGGATAGGGAGGAGATAGTGGATTTGAGAACATAAAGGTTAAAAAAGAAAACTAGAGACATGATAGTCTATGTAGAAAATCCCAGAAATCTACAAAAAATGCCAAGGACTAGTGAGTTCAGTAAGGTCTCCGGATAGAACCTTACTGAACTCACTAGTAAGTCAATGAAAAAACCAATCAATCTCGAAAAACTAACAATTAACATGTAGAAACTGAAATTAAAAGCACAATACAATCACTCTAAAGGAAATGAAATACTTAGGTAAAACTTTACCAAAATGTGTACATCTGTATACTAAAAATTTCAAAATGCTAATAAAAGAACACAAAGATAGCCTAAGAAATGGAGAGACACACCAGTGTTAACTGACTGAATGACTGACATACTAAAGATATCTGCCCCAAACTGATCTACAGCTTTCATTCATTTCCTATCAAATTCCAGCAAAGATTTTTTAGACAGAGCCAAGCTGATTTTTAAAGTTATAGGGAAAGGCACAGGCCCTAGTAGAGCTAAAACGGTCTTAACAAAGAAAAAATAAAGTGGGAAGTCACTCTATCCGATGTTAAGGCTTACTTATATATAAGCATACTTCAAAGATGCTGTAGGTTCAGTTCTGACCCACCACAATAAAGCATCATAATAAAGCAAGTTGTAACCTTTTGGATGGCTGAGGTCTTCCCTTCAATTTGTAAAAAATGCAACATCTGTGAAGCACAATCAAGCAAAGTGCAATAAAACATGGTGTGCCTGTAGCTGCAATAATAAAGAGAGTGAATTTGGCCAAGAGATAGACACACAGATGAGTGGAACATTTCAGAAACCCAGAAACAGACCCACATATAATTGCTCAATTGGTTTCTGACAAATATGAAAAAGCAATTTAATGGAGGAAGGAATAGACTTTTAACAACTGAGCATCCAAAAGCAAAAAAAAAAAAAAAAAATCTGAACCTAAATCTCTTATCTTATATAAAAATTACCTCAAAATATAAAAATTAACACAAATTTAAATGTAAAACATTATACTATAAAATTGTTACAAATAAATAGAAAATCTTTAGGTTCTAGAGCTAGGCAAACAGTTCTAATATTTAAAAGCAAAAGCACAAACTGTATGGTCTATGGCTATGCCACCCTGAACATGCCCAATCCTGTCTGATCTCAGAAGCTAAGCAGGGTCAGGCCTGGTTAGTACTTGGATGGGAGACCACCTAAGAAGACAGGGTTCTGTAGGCGTTAAAAAAAAAAAAGCACAAACTATAAAATAGACACCATAAAAATTAAAAATTTTGTTACAAGAGATAGTGTTTGGAAATGAACAAAATATTATTATCTGGGATATTTTTTAAAAACTCAAAATTAATAGTAATCTCCCAAAAAGTCCAATTTAAAAATGGAAAAAAAAAAAAAACATGAAGAGATGCTTCACCAAGATAGATAGATGGTGAGGAAATAAAAACAGGTTCAACATCATTAGCCATCATAGAAATAACTTAAAATCACAGTGAGTTATCATCACACACCTATCAGAGTGGCTAAAATAAAAAAATTGATGAGCAAACTTCCAGAATAAGGTAAGGACCTCTAATAACCCATTCCTCCATAAAAGAAATGAGAACAGTGGCCAAAAATAGTCAAAACCTTATTTTTCAGAACTCTGGAAATTAACCATAGGCTTATAATAAACTGAATAGCATTTACTCAAGAAAAAGAACTGAATCTCAGTTAAAAAAAAGTGAACTTTGTGGTGTTTTAACTTGCCCTAGTTTCCTGTCCCCTAACTCCATGGTAAGTTTAAAGAACAGCAAGCAGCCTTGTAACCAGAGTAGCTGTGTAAACCGGCAGCCCACCAGTCACAGGAGAGAGCAAACTAGGTTTAGAGTTCCTCAAAATGCCCCATCCTCAGAGTACTATCACTATTTGACCTGCCCAGTAGCTCCTGAAAAAAAAACCCTATTCACAGGACTTATCATAATTTAACCTGACTCAGAGCTCACTCATACTATCTCCCAGGTATTTAAAATAATCAGCAGCAATTTATTAACATTACAGCTGCCTGAAGCAGCAATAGCGATTTAACAAACTGAGACTGCCCAAAAATACTTAAAAAGGTAGATCTGGAGAATGAGGTGTCCATAGGCACTACTGAAAAGATATGACACGTTCCTGGGGATCTAGAATGCTACCTGCATGTGCAGGGTAGCGTGCATACCAAGGAAAAACCTGAGATGGTCCCATTCTCTCAACTCTGGATAACCTTGAGGCCCTGCACAAGAAGTGAAGGTTAAGTTGGTTATACACTGCCAGAGCACAGAAGGCATGCCCAAGTGAACACAGAGTCCCTCAGTAAAGGATGAAAGACATTGGCTCATGGCATTTAAGGAATCTCTGTCCAATAATTCACAGACAACTAAAGCAACCATGGAGTCTTCAGCAGCTACACACAATAGGGAATATGAACTTTACAAAATTAGTCTGAGAAAATCATTAAAACAAATAGCAATGACAACAAAAAGAAATTGGGGTGGGGGGATTTAAAGTCCAGAGTTGTCACATTATATTATTTAAAATGTCTAATTTACAACAAATATATATACACATATACACATACATAATATACATGAAGAAACAGCAAAGTATAACAGGGAAAAAGCTGTCAAGAGAAAATGTACCTGAAGAAGCCCAGAAATTGGATTCACTAGGCAAAGACTTTAAACCAACTATTATAAATATGCTCAAAGGAGGGAGAAAAAAAAAAAAAGAATATTATGTCTAAAAAAATTAAAAGAAATTTAAAAATACCTCACCAAATATAAATAGATATAACAATTATTTTAAAAAAAAACTAGAATCAGATAGAAATATCTGAAATGAAATATTCACTAGAGGGGCTCAATAGCAGAGATGAGGCTGACAGAAAAAACTTTAAGATAGGACAAAATCGAGATTATCCAAACTGAAAAACAGAAAGAAAAACAGAATAAGGAAAAATGAACAGAATCTCAGAGACCTGTGGGATACCATCAAGTATACAAATATACATATAATAAGAATCCTAGAAAAGGAGAGAAAGTAGCAGAAAGAATATTGAAGAAATAAAGCCTCCAAACACCCCAAATTTGATGAAATACTAATTTATACACCCAAGAAGCTGAAAGAACTCCAACTAGCATAAAGTCAAGGATATCCGCCCTAGACACATCATGTCAACTGGTCAAAAAACAAAAAGAAATCATGATAGCAGCAAGAGAAAAATGACTTATTATGTAAAAAATCTTCGATAAGATTAACAGCTGACTTCCCATAAGAAATCATGAAGATCCCCTTGAACAAAAGCAGAATATACATTCTTCTCACATAAACATGAAATATTCTCCTGGACAGACTATATGTTAGGCTATAAAACAAACCTCAATTAATTTATAAGATCATATTAGTAATATTCAATTTAACAATATTAAAAAATTAACAAATAAAACTAGAAAAATCACAAAAATGTGAAAATTAAACAACACATTCCTTAGTAACAATGGATCAAAAAAGAAATCGCAAGAAAAAATTAAAAGATATTTTGAGAATAAAAACAAAACATACCAAAACTTATAGATGTAGCTAAAGCAATTCTTGCAAAGAAATATGCAGATGTAAATGCCCAGAAAGAAATTTAACTGGGTGGTGAACACACAATGCAATACACATATGATCTATTATTGAAATGTACACTTGAAAACTATACAATTTTATTAACCAATGTCACCCCAATAAAGTCAATTTTTTAAAAAGGCCTCAAATTCGTTACCTAACCTTTCACCTCAGAAAACTAGAAAAATAAGAACTAAACCCAAAACAACCAGAAGAAAGGAAGACCAATTAAGCAGAAATAAATGAAAGAGAACAAAACAATAAAGACTACAAAAGTAACCAAAAGTTGGTTCCTTGAAAAGATCAACAAAATTGACAAATCTTTAGCTAGACTGACCAAGCAAAAAGAGAAGAGATTCAAATTGCAAATATCAGGAAAGAAAGAAAGAGGGAAGCACTACCAAACTTACAGAAATCGGAAGGATTATAAAGGAATAATAAGAACAACTATTTGCTCACAAATTAGATAACTAAAATTAAATAACAAATTCCTAGAGACACAAACTAGCAAAATTGACTCAGGTCAAAATAAAAAACTGAATACACATAAAAAAACAGATTGAATCAGTAACTTCGAAATATATGATAAAACCAAGGCTAAGATAGCTATGTTGAAGAAATGTTGCAGAAAAATCAGACTGGCAAGAAACCAAGGACCACTTGGAGAATTAGAGAACTCAGGTTTATTATGCCAGCGGTCTCAGAGGGGATAGCGCTCTGAAGATCTGGGCCCCCGAGCTCAGATGTAACTTTGCTTTTATAGGGCTTATCTGTTCAGTTACATTTGACCAGCTGGCATGAGCCAACTGGTTAATTTGTCCTCACATAGTTACAAAGAGTTACAAACCGGGAGATTTTTCAGTCAGGAACTCAGGCAATACATGTTATCTAGACAGGACAAGCAAAAAGGAGGATGAGTCTTTGTTAATTTCAAGGTCACTTTGCCCTTTGGTCTATGGGGCAAGCATACTTACAGAAGCAAAACAAATTGCTGATTATACAGTTAGCCATCAGAGTGGAAAATTCCTCTTCAGCTACACTGGTGATTTACACCGAACATTTTAAAAAGCATTAATTCCAATCCTTCACAAACTCTTCCAAAAAATAAATAAATAAACAAATAAAAGAGGGACTTCCTAATTCATACTATGAAACCAAACACCCTAAAAACCAAAAACAGCACAAGAAAACAACCAACCAGTATTGTTTATGAATATACACACAAAAATCCTCAACAAAATACTAGCACACTGATTCCAGCAACATAAACAAATAGTCATACAAGATAATCAACAGGGATTTTTCCCCCAGAGATACAAGATTGTTGTAACATTCCAAACTGAATCAGTGTAATATACCATAATATAAAAAAAAGTATTAAAATAACAGATCATCTCAATAAATGCAGACAAAACAATTGAAAAAAGTTAACCTTTCCGTAATAATAATTCTCAACATATCAGCCATAGAAGGATACTTCCTCGATCTGATAAAGAATATCTACAAAGAACACACAGCTAACATTATATGTAACTGTGAAAACACAATGCTTTCCTCCATAAGGATCAAGAAAAGGATGCTAGCTCTTACCCCTTATATTCAGCATTGCTCTAGACGTTCTAGCCATGGCACTTAGGTGAGGTAAAGAAATAAAAGATACCCAGATTGGAAAGGAAGAATTAAACCATCTCTATTCAGAAATGATACAATTTAATATAGAAAACCCTAAGGAATCCACAAAAAAATATTAAAACGAATGAGTTCAGTAAAGTTGAAACAAAAAACTGACACTAACCTAAATCAGTTGTATTTATATATACTACCAATGGCCAACCAAAAGATGAATTTTTTAGAGAGGTCTTACGTGGCAACAGCAGGAGAACACCAAACTCGCCTCATCCCACAAGCAAATTCAAATATACACATGTATAGAGAGCAATTACTCCTGACAGACAACTGAGGGTTGAATGTACAGCTTCTGAATAACAAACAGGAGGAAGAGACCAGATAGAGAAGGCTGGGAAATCACAGGAACTCTCCAAGAGCTGTGGGAACCCTCTAAACCAAAGGTGCTTGTAAGCACCATTGTTTACATCCCCCTCCACTTTGATAGGGCAGGCAGGAGCTCTATTCCGGTGCTTTGGCCTACCTGCAAGTTACCAGCTATATTGCTCAGATCCTTCTGGCTCCAAACGAAAGGAACAAAAGGGCGTAACACAGGCACATAGCCTCCCTGACAGAGCTGCTCCCATCCGTAAGCACCCGCCTAGCTCCAATCAGCTTGCCAAAACCCAGTGCGCAATGCCTACACAAAGGTCATTTCTATACAAGACCGCTTTCTGTAGAACAAATGAGAAGTTGTACACAGAAAGCTGGGGAGCCTATGAGAACTCTCCGGGGACTGCGGGAATTCTCTGAGGTTAGAGGTGCAGGTTAGCATCATTATATAAGTCCTCCTCCACCTCCATAGGGTGGGCAGGTGCTCTGGCATACCTGTAATGTCACTGCAGCCAGATCCCAGACAACATCACCCAAGGGCATTTTGGCTTGAACACAGGGAGCAAGCAGGATTAACAGAGCATTACCACATAAACCTCAGCTCCCTACTTAGAACTGCTCCAGCTCAGAAAGCCAGAGTCTGGGACACTGTAGGCACCCACTCGGTCCCTACCAACATGCCGAAATCACGTGACACACACAGCCTACATGGAATCTGCTTTTATGTAAGGCCACTTTTTCAAAACTGGGAAAGACGTTATTTGTCTAATTCATATAAACGAATATAGAAAAGTCAAACAAAATGAAAAGACTGAATATCTCTCAGGTGAAGGAATAAGAATTCCCTGCCCTCCCTCCAAAAAAAGAAACTCTTAGGAAATGAAGATAAGTAATTTGCTTGATAACGCAAAGAAAGGGTCATAAGGATGCTTACCAAACTTGAGCAGAATAGAGGAACTTAGGGAAAACTTCAACAAAGAGTTAGAAAATATAATGAAAAACCAAGCTGACCTGAAGAATACAATAACTAAAATGAAAAATACATTAGAAGGGATCAACAGCATTTTAGCTAGGACAGAAGAACAAATCAGAAATCTGGAAGACAGGATACTGGAAATCAACCAATTGGAAGAGCAAAAAAAAAAGACTTTAAAAAAAACAAGGCTAGTTTAAGAGAACTATGGGATGACATGAAATGCTCAAACATTCACATTACAGGCATCCCCGAAGGAGATGGAACAGAAACTTTAAAGAAATAATAGCTGAAAGCTTTCCTAAGCTGGTAAAAGAAGCAAATATCCAGGTGCAGGAAGCACAAACAATTCCAAACAAGATGAACCAAAAGACAGCCACACCAAGACATGCTATAGTTAAAATGCCAAAAGTTAAAAATAAAGAGACAATTTTGAAGAAAGCAAAAAGAAATCAATGTGTACATATAAAGGAAACCCCATAAGGCTATCAACTAATTTCTCAGCAGCAACTTTACAGACCAGAAGGGAATGGCAGGACATCTTTAAAAGCTGAAAAGAAGGAACCTACAATGTAGAAAGGTTTACCTAGCAAGTTATCATTTACAATTGAAGAAAAGATAGAGTTTCCCAAAAAGTAAAAAACTTCCTCTCCATTAAACTAGCTTTACAAGAAATGTTAAAAGGTCTTCTTTAAACAGAAAAGGAAAGGCAATAATCAAAAATAAGAAAATATAAGAAAAGGGAAAATCTTACAGGTTAAGCCAAATATTTAATATATACAGCAAAAATTTAAAAAGCTGCTATGAAGGTCAAAAGAAAAAAGTTTCAAACTCAACACAAATGACAATAAATGGTCAGCAGATACACAGCACAAAAATATCTAAAACAAGAAATCAATGCCATAAAGCGTGGAAGAGAGAATAAAAATGTAGTGCTTTTATTTTACCTTAAATGCCTATCAGCTTTAAAGACCGCTATAAACATACAATGATATACATAAACCTCATAGTATCACAAACTAAAAACCTACAAAATATACACAAAGAATAAAGAGAAGTGAACCCAAACATAACACTAAAGAAAACCAGCAAACCACAAGGGAAAAGATAAAGAGAAGAACAGAAAGAACTATAAAAACAACCAAAGACAGTTAACAAAATGGCAATGAGTACATACTTATCGATAATTATTTTAAATGTAAATGGATTAAATGCTCAAATGAAAACACAAGGTGGGTGAATGGATTTTTTAAAAAAAGCATGACCCATCTATATGCTGCTGCTTATAAGAACTCAGTTCACAGAAAAAGACACATGGAGACTGAAAGTGAAGAGATGACAAAACATATTCCATGCAAATAAAAATGAAAAGCACATTGTGGAGAAAGTATTCAGATAAAATAGAATTTAAAACAAAAAATGTAAAAAGAAATAAAAAAGGACATTACATAATGATAAAGGGGTCAATCCAAGAGGATATAACAATTATAAATATCTATGCACCCAACATAGGAGCACCTAAATATATAAAGTAATTATTTACGAACCTAAAAGAAAAAATTCACTGTAATACAACAGTAGGGGATTTCAATGACTTTCTGACATCAATGGATAGTTCATTCAGACAGAAAATTAATAAGGAAATAATGATTTTAAGTGTCACATTAAACCAGATTCTTTACAACAAACAAACAGGACAAACAAGCAGAGACTCATAGACATGGACAATAGACTAGTGGTTATCAAAGGGTGAGGAAGAGCGGGGAGGTAGATGAGGCAAAAGGGATCAAATATGTAAAACTGGAAGTTATGTAAATTATATCAAGTGAATAAAATAATAAAAATAAAATAAAATAGTGCTTATTGATTAAATAAATAAAATAAACCAGATTGCTTTAATAGACAAAACATTTCATCCAAAAATTGTAGACCAGAGATTTTTTTTCAAGTGCACATGAAACATTCTCCAGGGTAGATCATATATTAGGCCACAAAATAAGCCTCCATAAATTCAAGAAGACTGAAATTATAGACAAAAATGGGGTTCTATGGACAGTATTGTCATAGGGTGATCTGACCATAAATTCCTAACTGGGAAGGTCATGGTGGGTATTCATGCGCAGACATATAACTTTTTTAGTAGAAAGTTTATCTTTGCCCTTAAGCAAGCCCTGTCCATTGTTTCTGTGCATCTAGGTTAACATACCTATTACCTCCTTTTGGGACCCCTCAAGAGAGCACATAACTTTTTAACTTATCCAATCTCTGCCTTTGCTTTCTACTACTTTCATGTATTCTTCCTTATGTTACCTCCTTAATTTCAAATGCAAAAAAGAAAACTATAAAACTGTCATTCGCAGAGGCACTTGAGCTCTTGCTTCTTCTCAGCAACTGTTGTTAGTTTGGCTCAAATAAAATCTTATAAAAATTCTTACATGTTTGCATGTTTTATGTCAACATCACACCAAATATCTTTTCTCACCACAGTGACATAAAACTAGAAATCCACTACATGAAGAAAACTGGATAAAACACAACTAGGTGGAGACTAAACAATATGCTACTAAACAACATGCTACTAAACAATCAATGGATCAAAGAGGAAATCAAAGAGGTAATCAAAAACTATCTTGAGAAAAATGAAAATGAAAACACTACTTTTCAAAATTCATGGGATGCAGCAAAAGCTGTTCCAAGGAGAAGTTCATGGTTATACAGGCCTACTGCAAGAAACAAGAAAAATCCCAAATGAACAATATAACTCTACACCTAGAGGAACTAGAAAAGACAACAAAAACCGAAAGTAAACAGAAGGAAATAGTTAATAACAGAGTAAAAATAAACAAAATAGAAATTAAAAAAAAAACAGTAGAAAAGATTGAAAAAACTAAGAGCTTGTTCTTTGGGGGGGAAAAAAAAAACAAATCAGCAAACCTTTAGCCAAATTCATCAGGAAAAAAAGAGAGTCCAAATAAATAAAATCATAAATGAAAGAAATTACAACCAACACCACAATAATGTAAAGAATCATTACAAAATGCTACAATTATATGCCAAAAATTTGACATCGTAAAAAAAAAGGATAATTTTCTAGAAGTATATAACCTTCCAAGACTGAACCGGGAAAAAATAGAAAATCTAAACAGATAGATTACTAGCAATGAAATTAAAGAAAAACTCCCAACAAATAAAAGTCCAGGACCAGACAGCTTCACAGGTGAGCTCTATCAAACATTCAGAGAGGAATATCGGGCCTTCTTAAACTATTCCAAAGGAAGGAATGCTTCCAAACTCATTCTATGAAGCCAGCATTACCCTGATATCCAAACAAAACATTACAAAACAGGAAATTAAGGCCAATACCCTCAATGAATGTATATGACAAAATTCTCAACAATATTAGCAGCCCAGATTCAACAATATATTAAAAAGATTATACACCAAGATCAAGTGGGATTTACCCCAGGGATGCAAGGATACTTCAATACCCATAAATGCATCAATGTGATATATCACAAAATAAAGGATAAAAACCATATGATCATTTCAATAGTTGCTGAAAAAGCATTTGACAAAATTCAACATTCTTTTATGATAAAAACTCTCAACTAAGTGGGTATAAAGGAACATATCTTAAAACAATAAAGGCTACATATGACAAACCCACAGCTAATATCATACTCAATGGTAAAAAGCAGAAAGCTTTTTGTCTAAGATCAGGAACAAGTGTTCTTAGAGCCACTTCGATTCAGCACAGTATTGGAAGTCCTAGTACAGCAATCAGATAAGAAAAAGAAATAAAAGGCACTCAAATTGGAAAAGAAGAATAACTGTTAAAACTTTCAAATAATATAATACTATATATACGAAACCCTAAAACTACACTAAAACTATTAGAACTAATAAATGAATTCAGTAAAGTTATAGGATATAGAAACAATATACAAAAATTTGTTGTTTCTATACCCCACTAACAAATAATCATAAGGAGAAATTAAGAAAACAATCCCATTTACAAGTGCATCAAAAAGAAATACCAAAGTAAATTTAACCTAGGGTGTAAAACCTGTCCTCTGAAAATGATGTGACATTGAAGAAATAAAAGGAAGAAGACAGAAACAAATGAAAGACTATACCATACTCATGAATTGGAAGGATTAATATTTTTCAAATGTCTTTGCTACCTAAGGCAATACACAGATTCAAGGCAAGCCCTATTAAAATACCAATGGCATTCTTCTTGGAACTAGAACCAAAAATCCTAAAATTTATATGGCACTACAAAAGGTGTGAAATTGCCAAAGAAATCTTGAAAGAGTAAAGTCAGAGGTATCATGTGCTCTGATTTCAAACTACAATAAAAAGCTATAATAATTGAAACAGTATGTATCGGCATAAAAAGATACGTATATCAATGAAATAAAAAAGAGCCAAGAAATAAATCCTCACTTACATAGTCAATAAATCTATGAGAAAGAAAGCAAGAATATAGAATGAGGTTAAGACAGTTGGTTCAATAAGTGGTGTTGGGAAAACTGGACAGATACATGCAAACGAAATGAGATTGGGCCACTTTTATACCATATACAAAAATAAACTCAAAATGGATTGAAAATTTAAATGTAAGACCTGCAACCATAAAATGCCTAGAAGAAAACATAGGCAATAAACTCTGACATCACTCTTAGCAATATCTTTTTGGATATGTCTCCTTGGTTTAAGACTACAAAAAGAATAAACAAATGGGACTACATCAAACTAAAAAGTTTTTGTGCAGTAAAGAAAACCATCAACAAAACCAAAAAACAATCTACTGAAGATATTCACCAATGATACATCTGATAAGGGGTTACTATCCAAAATGTAAAAAGAACTCATATAATTCAACACCAAAAAAACCCAAACAATTCAATTAAAAAATGGGCAGAGGAACTGAATAGACAGACATTTCTACAAAGAGGATGTAGAGATCACCAATAGACATATGAAAAGATGCTCAGCATCACTAATCATCAGAGAAATACAAATTAAAACCACAATGAGATATCACCTAACACTTGTCAGAATGACTGTCATCAATAAATGAACATATAACAAGGGTTAGCAAGGATATGGAGAAAAAAAGAACCCTTAGACACTGTCAGTGAAATTGTAAATTAGTATACTATATACTACATAGTACTGAAAACAGTATGGAAAGTCTTCAAAAATTTATAAATAGAGCCGCCACGTAATCTAGCAATTCCACTTCTGGGTATTTATCTGAAGAAAACAAAAACATCAATTCAAAAAGTATATGTACGCCTATGTTCACTGAATTACGTGCAAGAGCCAATAAGAAAGCAACCCTGGTGCACACTGATAGATAAATGTATAAAGAAGTTGTGATAAATATACACAATAAAATGTTAGCCATAAAAAATGAAATCTTGCCATTTGTGATAACATGGATAGACCTAGAGGGTATTATGCCAGGTGAAATAAAGTCAGAAAAAGAGATAAATACCGTATGATTTCACTTATTTGTGTAATCTAAAAACAAAACAAATGAATAAGGAAAACAAAACAGAAACAGGCCCATAGATACAGAGAACTGATGGTTGCCAAAGGGGAGGGGGATGGGGAATGGGGAAAATGATTTTTTTTTAAGTTGTATGGCTGAGCCCCTTGTGATTTTAATGCCTCTAATATTTTTGACATCGGACTGCTAGGTGCCTGCACCTAATCACAGCTACCTTGGAGATATTCTTTCCTTCTCAAAAACAAACATAAATTGTAAGATGCTGAGATTATCCTCTTGCTTGACAAAGAGACATCAGATTAGCTACACAAAATTATATTGGGAACAAAAAGAGGAGAGCAAGAAGTGTGGTTAACATGTGAAAAAAAGGCCTTATTAAGAATAAAATTAATTCTGGCTGCCAAATACTAGTTAAAAAAAAAAAAAAGACCAAAAAGGTTCTAAACTATGATTCTATCTCTACCACATGCTTGAAATGACAATTTTTTAAATACTTTTTTTTAATTATAGTTGACATACAAATATATTAGTTTCAGGTGTACAACATAGTGTTTAGACATTTATATAACTTACAAAGTGATCACCCTAATAAATCTAGTATCCATTTGATACCAGTTATTACATTATAGACTATATTCCTTACGCTATACATTCTCATAATTATTTTCTAACTACCAATATGTACTTCTTAATCTCTTCCCCTTTTCCACCCATCCCCCCAACCCTCCTCCCATCTGGCAGCCATCAGAATGTTTGCTGTATCTGTTTGTTTTACTTTTTTGTTGTTGCTGTTTTTTAGATTCTGCATGTAAGTGAAACCATATGGCATTTGTCTTTCTGTCTTACTCCACACAGCACAATACCCTCTAACTCCATCCATGTTGCTGCAGATGGCAAGATTTCATTCTTTTTTATGACTGAACAATATTCCATTGTATACCACTTCTTCTTTTCCCATTCATCCATGAAAGACACTAAGGTAGCTTCCGTATCTTGATTATTGTAAAAAATGCCACATGAATGCCATATGGATTCTCATGTCTCTTTGAAGTACTTTTGGGATTTTTTGGATAAATATCCAGAAGTGGGATTACTGGGTCATCCTCTGACTCTTGTGACAGCATTTGTTTTAAAGTCTATTTTGTCTGATATAAGTATTGCTACCCTAGCTTTTTGTTTCCATTTTCATGAAACAACTTTTTCCATCCCTTTACTTTCAGTCTTTGTCTTTCCATCTGAACTGAGTCTCCCATAGGCAGCATATGTAAGGGTCTTGCTTTATTGTCCACTCAGCCATTGTCTTTTGATTGAAGCATTTAATCCATTTACATTCAAAGTAATTGTAAATAAATATGTAGTTATTATATTTTTATTATTCATATTTTTTTTCTTTTTTCTGCTTAAAGAATTCCCACACCATTTCCTATAACACTGGCTTGGTGGTGATGTACTCCTTTAGCTTTTTCTTGTCTCTGGGAAGTTCTTCATCTGTCCTTCAATTCTAAATGATAGCTTTGCCAGGTAGAGTAATATTGGTTTTAGGTCTCTGCTTTTCATCAGTTTGAATCTTTCATTCCAATCCCTTCTATCCTACAAAGTTTCTGTTGAGAAATCAGCTGAAAGTCACATGGGAGCTCCCTTGTAGGTAACCGCTTTTCTCTTGCTGCATTTAATATTCTCTGTCTTTAACCTTTGGCACTTAATTATGTGTGTCCTGGTGTTGGCCTCTTTAGGTTCATCTTGTTTGGGGCTTTGCACTTCCTAGGGTTCTATGTCTATTTCCTTTGCCAGGTTATGGAATTTTTCTGTCATTACTTCTTGAAATAGCTTTTCAATTCCTTGCTCTTGCTCTTTGCCTTCTGGTACCCCTATGATACAAATGTTGGTACACTTGATGTTGTCCCAAAGATCTCTTAAATGATCTTTTAAAATTTTTTTTCTTGTTGCTGTTCTGATTGTACGTGTTCTGCTACCTTAACTTCCAAATGACTGATTTGATCCTCTGCTTCATCTAATCTAACTGTCGATTCCTCCTAAGGTATTCTCATTTCATTTATTGTGACTGGTTCTTTTTGATGTTTTCTATCTCCACTTTTATGTTCTAGATCTCTTAAAGCTCTCATTAACTTCATTTACTCTTCCCCTAAGTTCACTGAGCAACCAGTGCTTTGAACTCTATATTGTCTCCATTTCGCTGAGTTCTTTTTCTTAAGCTTAGTACTACTCTTTCATTTGGGACATGTTTGTCTCCCCATTTTGGCTGCCTCCCTGTTTGTTTCTATGTATTAGATAGGGCTATGTGTCACAGTGAGAGAGGAGAGGAGGCATCTGAAAAAATGCAAAGGAAAGGGCCTGCAAAAATGACCAACTGAGCCAGTTAAAACTGCCCTCTTCTCCCCTTCCAGGACTCTCCAGCTAACATGCTTTCCCACAGCTACCTCCCCCACCTCGAGGACTCTACAGCTCACATCTGTTGATTCATGGCTTGCCAACCAACTAATGTCCTTCTTCATCTCTGTAGCTGTGTAGGAATAACAAGACTGTATAAAATTGCTTGTTATGTTACAATCGGGGCTCAGCCTTTGGATAGGTATCCACTGAGCAGGTTCTGGCATTAGTAAGTGTTACTTCCTACTTACAGCCTCAATGTCCCGTCTCTTTGTAAGAGAATTCTATAACAGTGCTGGTAACATCAAGGTTGCAAGACAAACGACCTGTAAGACCAGTGGTCTGGAAACTCCTCCCCTGCAGCCCCCTTGCCCGAAGCTCCCCCTCCCCACTCTGAGTAAGGAGAGATATGTGAAATCTCAGACAAAGGATCACACACCCCTTGCATGGACACTGTAAGGGTATATAAGCTGTAAGAAATCAAACCAAGGGGAGATCATGCTTTGGGTCTGTTGAAAGCCCCATGCTCTCTGCCGGCATTAAATTCTCCTTCCTCTAACAAAGTTGTCTGAGCATCCAATTTCCTCTGTCAGGTGTCACTTCTTGCAACACCAGTCTTAAATAGAGTGGCCTTAGTAGTAGGTGTCCTCTGGGGCCCAGTGGAGCAGTCTCTCTGGTCACCTGAGCCAGGTATGTGTCTAGTATGGATTGTGTCCCCTCCTGCTGAGCTTTGGTTGCTGTGTACACTTCAATGGGAGGCACTAACCCTCAGGCTGATTGTTTGGACTGGCTGATGACTACAGTGGAGGAACTGTTGTGCAAAGACTGACCCTACTGACCAGGATTCGCTTTATCAGGGCTCTGGTGCCAGCCCAGTCTACTCTTTAGATGTGTTGGTCTCGAACATGGCGCCATGTGGTGCTTCAGCTCACACTGAAGCCAAACACTGGGAATGCAGGCCAGAACCTCCTGGGAGGGGGCCCCACCACAGGCCAAGTTCGGCCAGAGGCTGTGCACTGCCCAAGGACATCAAGCAATCTGAAGATGGCCACCACCTACACTGGATTTAGAGGTAGCTAGAGAAGTCCAAGTCATGAACTGAGGCTAGTGTGAGGCTGCCACTAGTGCCAGGCTTGGGGCTGCTCAGCAAGAGGTATGGGGCACACTGAGGTCAGATGTTGCTTATGTTTTGTGAACCTTTGAGAGGTTTTAGGAAAGTCCACAGCATGTGCCAACGCAGGCTGTTTGTATGGAAAAAGCCAGTGGAGGCGACTTGGGTGGGCCTACACATTGGGTAGGGCAGAGCCTCAAGGACTAACCATGTCAGGGTGACCACGGTTAGCCTGGTTGATGGAGACTCAGAGATAGTGGCTACCTGCATCTGCACGCTGTTGGCACTTTTTTCTGAGAGAAAGCCACCCCTCCAGCCCTTGCCCTAAAGCCAAACAACTGCAGTTCCTCCTCGTATGTCCCTAGTGCCTTTCAAGCCGCTGCTCCAGTGCTGGAGCTCGAGCAACTCATCAGCAAGTAAGTCTGTGCCCGGGATCCTTAAGAGGAATGTCTGTGACTCCAGCTGCTCTCCATTTCACTCAGCCACAATCTCTGCTAGTTTTCACAGCCAAAAGTTGTGGGGACTTCTCTTCCCAGCAATGGAACCCTGGGCTAGGGAGCCCGGTTTGGGTCCAGAACCCCTCACTCCTCTGAGGGAATCTCCACAGCTGAGATATCCCTCCTGATTCTCAGTCACCACACACAGGTATGGCACCAGCCCATTCTGAACCTCCCCTCCTCCTAGCAGTCTCGAGGTAACCTCTTCTGCTTGTCCCCAGTTGTAGGACTTCTGTTCAGCTAGACTTCAGGTGACTCCCAATTATGGCTGTTCAGTAGTTTTGATGTGGTTGAGAAGAGGCAAGCACAGCATTTACTTACTCCGCCATCTTTACCAGTGAAATGACAAATTTGTTTTAATGATAAACAAATTAGTTTTTGTCAGCAGTTAGGAGTGGGAGTTATTGGGAGTGAGTGTGATTTGAAGAGAGCCTTGTGCTGATGAAAGCATTCGGGTAACCTGACTGTGGTGGTGGATACACAAACCTACACCTGATAAAACTGTATAGAAATAAATTAAATACATACACCTGAAGAAATTTGCATAAAATCGTGAATTGTATTCATATCAATATGCTGGTGGTCATACTGTACTATACTTTTGCAAAATGTTACTATTGGGGCAAACTGGGTAAAGAATACATGAGATCTCTCTGTATTATTCCTTGCAACTGTATGTAATTCTATAATTACCTCAGTTTTAAAAAGTAATTGCTTCTCAGGGACAGGACTTAGTGCAAAAAGAGGTAGGGTAATGGATTGCTGGTTTTCATGAGAAACTTGTTCATATTATTTTATCTTATCTATGAGCACGTATTATTTTTATTTAAAAAATGCTTTACCCTTAAGTGAGGTATATATGTGAAATACTTTACACATAGAAAGTCTATGATAAACGTTAGCTCTCTTTCCTTTAGATTTTAAGAAAAGGGCAATCTCTAGACTAAGATGTCAATACTAAGTTGTCTAATGTTGAGAGGTAGAGCCACTGGTAACTCATCTAATGGGATTACCAAGAGCTAAAACTGAAACAATAAGGTACTCCTATCAAGTTAACTATGACAGAATCTCTCACAATCACTAAACAACTTTAAAATTAAGCCCTCTTCCTATTTTTTCGACAAGCCGAAAGAAATAATTCTAGGGAAATACAGAGGCAAAGTAGTAGAGGATGTACCACAGCTTCTTCCTCATAAAAATCTTTCATTATCACAGTGTTTTATTATTAACTGCTTTCATTATCATTAACACTGAGTGCTTAGATGCTCGGCACATCATTTTATACATTCTCTTCTATTGTTTAATCCTTATACCAAGCCTGCAAGATAGGTCTTATTCCTATTTTATAGAAAAAGGAACTGCACCTTAGAAACCTTAGGTATATTGCCCTAATCAGAGAGCATGTAACATGTCAAGATTTCCACCCCTCCCCCCGCCATGTATGGCTAATTCCAGAAATAAAGATTCCAACCACTGATTCTGCATTATCTCACTTTAACAAAAATGCCTAATAACTATCATGTGGACCTTCCACACAAAAGTACCACCAGTTGAGTGTTTTACTGGACTCTGAGTATAGGCTCTGAGTATCCAGGAATTCACTGGGACTTTTAAGTCTCAACTCTGCTTACTTAGTCAAAGTCACTGGCCCCCCTCTCATCGTGACGTCTCTTCTGCCATCCTGCACTCTATGGCCAACTCTTTTATTGTTACCTTTCAAGCATTAAGACCCATATCCTTCTATCAACTCACTTTACCAATTACCAACCCACAGGGCTACCATAAAAAGATCCCAAAATGAGAACAGCCCCCTTCATATTTTATTACATGTCCTTGGTCAATGCTGGTAAACACTCTTATTTATTTTCTAGCCCTAT
>NW_024352949.1:162158-178578 GCF_902729225.1 Pteropus medius | reverse complement strand
TTTACCTTTCCATGTCACCGTCATAGCTCAAGTCTTCATATCTTCTCCGAGGTTAAAAATCAGCCACTATAAACATCAGCCAACCTCACATCTACTGAGCTCTCCTTCTTCCCTAGTCTCGGAGAAAAAAAAAAACAAAACTGTTTCTATTCTCTAAAACCAAATGCTTTTTGTAATTCAATCATTGTAGGATAGTAAAAAGGTCCTTCCTTACATTCTCTACTGACTTCTTCCCTCCAGCTTCAAAGAAGCAAAATGTTTTCCTTTCTTGAAAAAGAAAACTTTTCATTTAAAATGTAGCCTGTGTACTCTTCAATTCAAATTGACATACAGCAGTCCTCCATTATCTATGGGGAAAACATTCTAAGACCCCCAGTAGATGCCTAAAACTATGTTTTTTTTCCTACACTTATCTTTTCACTTAAAGGAAGCATGTGATGGCCTCTCTTTGGCATATCCAAATTGCCAACATCACGACTCTTGCACTTTGAAGCCATTATTAAGTTACCTGAACACAAGCAGTGAAATACCTTGACAGTCGAAATGCTAACATAGAAGGATACTAAGTGACCAATGGGTGGGTAGCATATACAGCATGGATATGCCAGACAAAAGAATGATTCATGTCCTGGGCAATGCAGAGCAGGATAGCACAGATTTCATCATATTACTCAAAACTGGTGCCTGATTTAAAACTTGTAAACTTTTATTTCTGGAATTTTCCATTTAACATTTTCAGACTGCAGTTGACCATAGGTCACTGAAATTGCGAAAAGCGAAATCATGGAAAGGGAGGGCTACTGTTCACACTGTATTTAATTAATATCTACCATGTACTCAACATTATGGAAGAAGTATCAGAAATAAAATAAGTTTTTGTGATAAGAACCCAAAGGATTAGAGAAAGAAAAGTGTCCTTAGGAAAATATAATTTTCCTTTATTTCTCTCTTATGACCTTGCCAAAATACAGTCTTTATTTCGGTGGGAAAAGTGCACAGAGACAGGGAATAGCTATAATTAAGTCTGAGGAGGCTAAAGAAACCTTGAGAATGAAAGGAGGATCCAGATAACTCAAAATTAAGTTAACTGGTAGAGAAAGGGAGTATATGTGATCAGTCTTGGCTATTTAACAAGGAAAGGGAGAACACAAAGCAAAAAGAGAAAAAAGAATCATAGCACTTGAAGGGACAATAAGGGAGCTAAGGCAGGAGGGAATGAACTAAAATACTCCCAGCCTTTGAGAAATTTACAACCCTAATCTCTCCCTTGGGCTTAAATTTCACATATCTGTATATCTTAACATCAAGTAAGAAGCAACTAACTCTCCTCAACCTTCCCTTTCTTCACAGGTTCAACTTTTGAGTCACCATTGATTTTCTCCTCTTCATCTTTCAATTTAAGGTGCTTAAATCTCATCTTCCTTTTATAAACTACCAAGTCAGTCCTTTCTCAATACTATTCCCAATTCTACCACTTTAGTCCATAACCATACCAACTTTCCTTTTAAGAGTCCAGAAAAAAAAAAGTCCAGAAAGATCGATGCAGCTTGTCCAAAATTGCAAAATTAGTTGAAAATCTAAGGCTGGTACCCATCCATGTCTTCTGACCAAGGTATTTCCCCATGTTTCTTCATACCTAGAATACCTGCAAAGCTTCTGAACTACTTCCCCTTTCACTAATTCATCAGATATTTATTATGTTATCTAATATGTACAAAGGATTATGGGAGACAATGGTGTGAAGATGGAGTCCCTAATCTTACAATGTCTACATTATAAGGGAATAAAAGCAGAGATACAAGTAAACCTAATACAAGACATGAAGTTATAAGAATACAAAGTCCCAAAGGAATAGAGAATAAAGTTAATTTCCAACTGGGATGATTAGAAAGAAGGTGGGAATCTGAGGTAGACCTTGACAGATGATTAAGGTTTCAATAAGTAGAAATGAAAGAAATGGCATTACTCCAAACCAAGAACATGAGCAAATACCAAGAGGCAAGAAAGTACCGTGAAAACAGCAGTTTATATAGAGGATAAATAACGAACGAAGTTGTAAAGTTAAGGAACAAGGCATGGCCACATTATGGAAGATGTGAATAACAGGCTATGAAAACCTAAACAAAAGCAAGGTCTGGGGCTGACTACCTGGGTACAAATCCTGGTTTCTTCACTTAATTGCTATGTGACTTTGGACAAATTACTTAACCTCTCTGCTGTACCTCAGTTTCCTTATCCATGAGATGTGATTAGTAATACCTATCTCATAGAATTGGTGAAAGAATTAAATAAATACATACAAAGCACTTAGCACAGGGTAAGTCCAATGTAAATTATTATGTAGTCAATAAGAAGTGATATGATGCGTAAGCAGAGGAATAATATAATTAAAATGGCACCTAAGGGAAAGTTATCTCAGAGGAGGGAATGGGAGCATGCTACCTAGTTCCACACAAATATCCCAAGCATGAAGTACTTTGGACCTGATGTAGGGTGACAGAAATGAAAAAAAGAAAATTCCTGGGTCAAAACTATTGGGGTAACCAGCCTCCAAGATAGCTCCCTATGATCCCCACCTCTTGGCATTCACACCTCTTATATGCCCTCATACTATACGGGGTTGATCTATGTGATAGATAGATTAAGACAGAAAAGATGTTGTCACTTCTGAGATTGTTATAAAAGACACCGGGGCCTCTTTCTTTGTTGAACGCTCTCTCCTGCTCTTAGGAAAGCCAGTTGGCCACGTTGTAAACTGCCCTATGAAAGTGGCAAGGAATTGACACCTGCCAAGCACATAGGTAAGCCTGGAAGTGAATCCTCCAGTCTCAGTGACCCTTAATTTGACTGAAATTCAGAGTTATGTGGGAGACACTGAATTAGAACTACCCAGCTGAGCCATTCCCGGATTCTTGACCCTTAGAAATTATGAGAAAATGACATTTGTTTTTAGCTGCTACAGTTTTGAGACAATCTGTTACAGTTTTGAGACAATGTTACACAATAGATAACTAATACAATTACTGTAAAGAAAAATTAATAAGGTCTGGAAAATTGATGGATGAAGAGGGCAGAAGTGAGGATCAAATCAAAAACACTAAGATTTCTAAGCCAGGATCTAGAGTAAGTACCTGGCATTAAGTTTTTGATTGCCAAAACATCCATTTCAGAAGACATCCATCTTGAATAAACATTTGGCCAGCTATATGACACAGCTATTAGCAAAACAAAGAGATAAGGAATTAGGCCCACGAAGGCCCCTCTTTCAGAAAGCCCTGGATAACTAACCATTTGAGTGACCCCAATTATCCCTTCTGGTGCTCTAATTCCCACTCTTAATGCTTCAAATTAGCCAATAAGAGAGAACCCAGGAAACCCTAGGCACCCCACCCTCTGACACTAATAAAGGCAGACCCCAGGTTTGACTGCCCTTCCCCACCACCTACCTACCTACTCCTCCCTCTTTTCCTCTTTCTCTCTTTCTCTCCCCCCACCCATTTCTCTCTCTCTCCCCGCACCCATTTCTCTCTCTCTCTCACCCTCACTTCACCTTGCTGTGTGGCCCTTGAGTATGCAATGTACCCTCCAGGACCAGTGAGTAATAAATCTTGTTCCTCAAAGTTCCCTGATGATTTTTGATAAAGTGCATCCTGCAATCATGAGAACCACAGGTCTGGCCCAGCCACATTGGTTCCGGTGGAAGGAAATGTCTGTAGGGGCTTGCGACAAGTAATATGGGCCTAGACAAGTGCCTTTGGCATTTCTAGCCAAGAGTATCACTATCAATAGGCTGAGACCAATAGGAGGAACTGTTAGGGCCTAGTGGACTAAAGGTGAGAGAATGACTTCATGATAAGCTGACTTTGAACGCATGGGAAAGGTCAAATACAGATCTGAAAGTCATCTATGTAGCAATGACAGCTAACATCAATGTATGAGATTGCCCAGAACAAACTTGTAAAATGAGAAAAAGCACAAGGTCAAAAATTAGAATATGGCAAGAAGGCAGTAAAGAAGTAAATGAGCAGTTGCAAGACAGGAAGAGAATCAGTATAGTAACATTCATGGATGCCCCCCAAACAAACGAACAAACAAACAAATAAATGCAGGTGGTAAATATGTCAAACGCTACAGTGAACAAGTAAAAAACATATTGGATTTAGCAATTTCATACATTTCCTTGGCCTTTTTCCACATTTTAATATTTCTGAAATCAGGGTGTGACTTACAATCAATAGGTATGTTCAACATAGGTTCCTTTGCTCTGTAAAATCAGATACGAAATTGACTGTGTGTCTGACAATCAATGGTAACCCAGAAGCAAGGAAACATGGTAGGATAAGGAAACTGAATCGGCATATGTGGAACATTTTTTCAGTTAGTTTTTTAGTAAAAAGAAGACACATCAAGAAAGTAGGCACCGTTTAATTTTGTTTTGTTATGCTGAGACGGGCATAATTGTAAATAAGAAATATAAATTGCTTTACAAAGGTAAAGGTCACATGCCAGGACAAAAATAAATTCAAGAACAAAAAAGCGCGCAAATACAATATTTTAAATAGCACTCATGCAATATTTCTTACACACACCCCGTGCCCACTGTGGCAGACGCTGGTATCACAGACTGGCAGCATTTAGCTTCAGACTTCTCGTCCAATAAAACAGGAAGAGTGAGTCAGAAGTTTAAGGTAGAAAGGAAAAGTGTGGTGACATATCTGGGGGGGGGAAACGGCAACAACAGAGCCATTCCAATATCTACTGCCGTGTTATAACACTTGGTGTGTCTCAGAGAGACAAAAAAAAACTGCCCAACATCAGCGAGAGCAAATATATCTCACACGCTTGTTCCAGATGTATCTCCAGTCGCTCACTCCCGTCACCCCTAAGGCTGCGAACCCGAGCCTTTCCCAAGGAGGTAGCTCTTCCCTCCACACCTCGAGAGAGCCCCTCTCCCTGACCCCCACGTCCGACCCGGTAGGCGCGACTCCAGACGGCCAGTGGAGGGCTCAAACCGCACACTTAGGCAGGAGACCGACCTCCGAGCAGCACTCTGCGACGCCAGCTCGGTCCACATTCACCAACAAAACCCGCCGCGGCCTCGCCAGGGATCCCGCTAGCATAGCGCCCACCGCTTGACCGTGCCAGCCCAGGGCCAGGCGGATGAGGTGTAAAACCGAGCCAGACCCGCGGCCCCGCGGAGCCCTCGGGCTTCCAGACCATAGCGTACCTTCCGGCCGCGAGTGTTACCGCCACGGGGCATTTCCAAAAACACCACTCGCAGGCGCGTGGCCTGCCCAGGCATGCACCGCCTCCTCAAGGTACCAGAATTCTGCGCGCAGCCAACCGCCTCAGCACGGCAGTGCCCGCTGCAATTGGCGGGCGCTCGGGCGTGGCTTCTTTTGACGCACCGCCCTCTCAGCGCTGCGCGTCCCAGCGCGTTCTGCGATTGGAGGGTGTTCGGACGTGGGGCGGGGCTTCTCTTCCACAATTCACTTTTCTGGGCACAAAGGAATGACTGCGTGTGCTGTAACCTTGTGCAGTAAGTTGTTCACCAGTTTTGAGTCAGAAAGGGTCTTCTGGTGCTCATCCAACTTTCTTGCTGGGGCTCAGGATCCTGTAGAGCGTTCTCAGCAGCACACACTGTTGGAACTTGCTCCTGGTGGGAGAATTGGTGGTCTGGTGTCTCATAGGGAGGTCGGGGTGTGTAAGCTTCCAAGTGTTGTTTTTCAAATAAAGCTCATATGTGGTCTGTTTTGTCAGTCATTGGTTGACGTTAAATAAAAATAAAATGAAAATCTGAAGTGGGTTATGAATTCAGTAATCAGTATTTAAGGAATATGTTAAAAATGTTAACATCCACTGCTGAAAGTCTTTAAGAAAGGTTTATTGAGACAAAATTGCTAGCCAAAAAGAAAACCAGTCTTGGAGCATGAAGTCCAAACCACCAGCAGTATCTAGTGTTGAGGTAAGAAATGTCCAGACGTGTAGAGAAGTTTTGTGAATTTGAGCCAAACTGAAGACAATTGCCAAAAGCCCAATGGATTGAGAAAATGTTCCAGAGAATAGCAGTTTGAAGCTTATTTTATACATTTATTTTTTTAATTTTTAATTAAGTTTATTGGGAGTAACATTGGTTAATACGATTATATAATTTTCAGGTGTACATTATCATTTGACATCTGTATATTCTATTGTGTATTTACCACCCAAAGTCCAGTTTCCTTCAGCTACCATATATTTCATCCCCTTTACCCACTTCACCATCCCCCTAAACCCTATATTTGACGCCCTTTACCCCGTCTATATCCCCCGTCCTCCCCTACCCCACTAGTAACCACTAGTCTATAGTCCTCTGCTAACCGCTAGCCTATAGTCCATGTCCATGAATCTCTGTTTGTCCTGCTCATTTGTTGCTTTTAGGTTTATATCCCACATATAAGTGATATCATATGATTTTCAACTTTACAAAGAACTCATACAACTCAATAACAATAAAAAAAACAAATAATCCAATCAAAAAGTGGGCAGAGGACCTGAACAGACACTTCTCCCAAGAGGACATACAAATGGCCAACAGATGGATGAAAAGATGCTCAACATCGCTAACTATTAGGGAAATGCAAATCAAAACCAAAATGAGATACCATCTCTCATCTGTTAGAATAGCTATAATCAACAGGACAAGTAATAACAAATGTTGGAGAGGATGCGGAGAAAAAGGAACCCTCATACACTGCTGGTGGGACTGCAAATTGATACGGCCACTGTGTAAAACAGTATGGAGGTTCCTCAAAAAACTAAGAATTGATCTATCATATAATCCAGCAATCCCTCTACTGGGTATTTACCCCAAAGACTTGAAAACCCATACCTGAAAAGGTATTTGCACAGCGATGTTCATAGCAGCATTATTCACAGTGGCCAGGACATGGAAGCAACTGAAGTGTCCTACGATAGATGACTGGCTAAAGAAGCTGTGGTACATATATACAATGGAATATTACTCAACCATAAGAAGAAATGAAATACTGCCATATGTGACAACATGGACGGACCTGGAGATAATCATGCTAAGCGAAATATTTTATATATTTAGAATCAAAGGAAGAGAGTAAAGAGGGTTACATGAAATTCATTGGTTATAGATTATGGGGGAAGGGGAAAATCTCAGATTGAGTAAAAAGTAAAATGGAAAAAAAAGTAAAATTGAGAGAGACATGTACTTCTTTTACATTGGTATGTACAGGATAGTTAATAATTAACATTTACAGCACAAAGATGGTATTTGAGGAACAAGATAATATTGAGAGGTTCTGTGATCTAGTGCTCTGGTGTAGTGGGTGTGCCCTGAGGGGGTCTGGAAAATGAGATATCTCTGACATTTCAAAGATATATTATCTTAAATGCGAAACAGTAGACAGGCTCACTTAAGGTAAAGATTCCTTTGTCAAGGAAGCTACAGATCTAGCTGGGATATGACTATCCATCATGACCTGCTTTTAATTAGGTTTTTCTGTTTTTGTTAGAACCATGCTATGGGGTTACTTTCAGTCTCTGAGATCTCCCCTGACCCAAGATTGTCAAGTTTAGTATGTGACCCTTTTTCGTCCACACTTGGTAGTAAAGACATGTCCATTGTCTAGGAGTTTACAAGCATTTTTTAAAAACATTCAAAGGAAGTTGGGGAAGAAAGATGCAGTCTGTCCGAAATTTACACAAGCTATAGGCAAAAGGGTTGGAGAAAGTGAAGTTGGCCAGCTTTGATAGACATAGAGTCCACAAAAATGTCTGCTCCTGTGGATTGGCTGTAAATACAGTCAGGAAATCCCACATGTAAACAAGAAGTAGAGGTTCCTGGAGTTTGATGGTGCCTGGATAAAATAATCTACAGGACTAGCCACCAGGAAATGAATCTGAAGTTCCAACGGACATAAAATATGAGCAGCCTTCCATTAGTTGGCCCCAAACCATTAACAGATTAACAATTCTGCCTCTTTCTTTCACTCTCCTGGCCACTGCAATTTAATTTAGAACATCTCAGGATTTTCTCCTAGTCAAATGGTTGTAGTTGTTAATAACCAGAAAAAGGAGCATTATTTCCCCTTCTATTGTTTTTCAGGGTGGTAGGTATCCAGAGCAGAAATTCTCAAATTTTGGAGACATCAAAATTAACAAGAGGATTTGTTATATTGATGCAGGATAAGGCAAATTTCCCCTACTTGGTAGAGGAAGACCAAGCCCTGCACCAAGAGAAGAGAGTCCTTTGGCAGAGTGTGAAGAAAGAATTCAACACACATGCCAAAGTTAGAGTCAAAAGGAAAGTTTATTAGAAAAGGGGTAACACTCCACAGAATGTGATCTCCTCTCAGAGGCAGAGAGTGAGAGGAACCAAAAGAGACTTGGAAAGATAGTGAATGGTGGTGGAGGGCGGTGTTCAGGGATTTCAGTTTATATATCATTCTTTAGTTCCTGTGAGTTATTGTTTAAAAGACTTTGTTAACCCATTTTCTTTGATATGGACTTACAGTGAGGAAGGGGAAGGCTATATAGCATGAAAAGGTAAGAAAGGCCTGATGGCAGTTCCTAGCCTTTAATCCATAGGTTCCTCATGGTTTTAGCCATAGGGAATGATTCTTGGCTCCTGTTTCTTGGGTGTGGGGAATAGGTTCTTAGCAATCCCAGTAGAAATCTTCCTTTGTTCTGAAGGTGTCCTCCTGGCCTGGCTGCAAGGCTGATCAGCACATTGCAATCTCTGAATGCGGCTTGATTAACATTTTTAATTCTCTTGCTTCCTCCTTACATTAATATAACTGGATTCTGTCAGTCAGGGACAGGGCCAGAGAACTTGTATTTCTGACAAGTTCCCAGATGATGTTATTACAGCTGTTCCGGTAACTCACTTTGAGAACCAGGGCTAGCCACCATTCATTCCTTAGATCACACAAGTGAGTATACTTAAATGTTTCAGTATTTTGAGTAGATTTAAAACAAAATACCGCTGTGAGCCCAGGAGAGGGAATACTGGGCCTGCCTGGCAGCCTAATGGCCTCACCATGGGAACAGAAGGGTAGAGGCCACAGGAAAGCCTCACCTAGGAAAGTGGGAGAGGCTCCCTGCACCTCCTGCTCGCCCTCCAGCCCCTGTCTCTGTTTTAGCCCTGCAGTCACTGCCCGGGGCTACCCGCCCAATCCCCACCCCTCACCTCGCTCCCTCCCACTCCCACTCCCACTCCTACACTTTACCCCCTCACCTCCCCCTCAGCAGCCTGGATGGGCAGGGGAGGCAGGGAGGACTATGTGCAGGGCCTGAGCCATAGGAGGTGGTGGGAGGGCCCTGCAGCAGCTTCAGGGCTGGGGCAGCGAGATCTTGCAGCTGAACGTGGCAAGGACCAGATTCAGTACCTCAAGGCAGACTCAGGTAGATCAAGATACTTTGGTTTCCAGTTTTGCTGAGATGGAGGAATTTCAGTCCTTCCAAATGTAACTGACGCATTATTTATTGATAGACATCCAGCAGGATTTGCACCCATTTTAAATTTTCTTCAGACAAAAGAACTAGACTTAAGGGGGGTGAGTATTAATGTTCTCAAGCAAGAAGCAGAATTTTATAGAATCACTCCTTTAGTAAGAAAACTTCTCTTGCATGAAGAATTGGAGCGCTCATCATGTGGCAGTGTCCTTTTTCATGGTTACTTGCCTCCACCAGATATTTCTAGCTGTAAAATAAACAATACGACTAGAATCTGCTGCTGATTCTAGGAATGGACTAAATTCTAGTCCAGAAGGAGAAGCTCAGGGAAATGATACCCAGCCTATTCTCTCTGGAAATGGAGAAGAGACTAATAGGCTAGGATTCCTTGTGGATCCACTAAAGGTGTTATAGTAGCTGGCCAGCTGACCATTACAACTGGATTGTAGCCATGTGTTATAGAATCAAAGAATCTTCAGGATGACAACAAGTGTTTACAAGCCCATATTTGCACTGGACTATTGAACAAGTAGCCTTAAATGGAAAAGTAGTTTGAGGTCCACATGGAAACAAAGACAAAATGGTTTATGTTGCCTTAGTAGTACTTTTATGGAGTGTTCAAGATGGAAGTGAAAGTGAAATTGAAGTTTTCAGCCTTGGTGTTCCTGTAGATGCTCTCTTTGCTGATAACCAGTTTGTGGCCACAAGTCATACAGGGAAAGTGGGGGTGTGGAATGCTGTCACTCAGCATTGACAGGTTCAAGATGTTCCTACAACTAGTTATGACACTAGTGGGTCATTTCTTCTACTCAAATATAACAACAGATTGATATATTACATAGCAATACAGACGTTCCCTTTAGGAATGAAGGATAATGAACTTCTTATAACTGAACTTTATCATGATCCTTTAAATGATGCTATTATTGCTCTGAGTGTTTATCTCACACCAAAACAAATGTCAATAGTCACTGGATTGAGATTGCCCATGGTATAAGCTCTGGAGCAGTACAAGTTTGTATAGCACCAAAAGATGGTTGAGTCAGGCCTTCAGGTTTTCAGACCTTCACAGTTTTCCAAAGTCCTGTTACAAAAATCATGCTATCAGAGAAGCATCTTGTATCTGTGCAGATAACAATCATGTCCTGACATGGATGGTGACATGAGTCAGAGGCATGAGCTCTACTCAGCCAGGTTCTATCCTTTAGCATCATTCAAGATACTATCTCTGAAGGAGACAGAGAGTCACAGAAGCTATTCCTATGAAAACAACATAGGACCTTTGGGAGAGTGAGATTATCAACAAGTGTTTATCCAAAAAGTTATTTCTATCACTAACAAACTATGTGTGAGATTTTTATCTATTGGAAAAAGAATATGTGAAATCTGAGCTGCTGACCATACTATAATATCCTCATCTACAGCGAGAGAATGTTAGGGGTTCAGTAAGATGGGCTCAAGGCCAAGGCACTACTTATTCACAGGCCATACAAACAGCAACATTCAAATATGTGATCAGACCACTGCCATGGATATGGTTAACAAAAATGAAGATAAAAATGTGCTGATCCAACTGAAGAAGAGCTACTGAAAGTACTGGATGAGTGTGATCTGAACACATCTTGTTGTTTTACTCCTAACCTCAGTCCAACAACTTTTCTGGTTTGGCATAGCCATCTTCATGATAAAATTCTAGCCTTCTGCTCCAGTGCCATGAAACCATCCACAAAGCAGCTACTTATGGTTACATGAGGCCTTATAGAGGGAGACCTTTCTTAGGAAGAGCAAGGAAGCTTTCACAGTTATAGAGAATTCCAGACTATTAATTTGAACAGAAATGTGGAAAGAGCTGTACTTGAAAATGGAAACGTGGGTCCAATACAAGCTGCAGTAAAGTGGGCAACAGGGGAGTGTAATGTGTCTGAGAGAAAAAATCCTGAAACAGAAATAAAAAGTGCAAGAGAATCAGTAGTGGATTAGAAGTGCATTAAATAGCTGAAGCTTTTCTAGAATCTAAGAAAAGGTCATTAGAAGATGAAAATGAAAATAAAGTAGAATTAAGGAAGAAAGAATTTGAAGGAGGATGATTCTTTTGAAGAAAGAAAGTTTCCTTTCTGGCGTCATCTCCACATACTTCTGATGGAGGAACTGATTCACCCAATACTGCATCTCCATCTCCTACAAAGGCTACTCCATCCCCTTGACATAAAAAAAAGTGATTCTTCAGGTCAAGAGTATAACTTGTGAAAACTTACCAAAATTAATAGTTGTTTTGTTAATTTAGATGAAAATTAAACTTTACTGTATTTCAGTACATTAGCTTTTATACCAAAACCGTACAAATTAAAATTGATCTTCCTTTATCATCTCTTTAACAGAATTACCTGGAGTAAAACATTACAATTTAAAAACTTGACTTCATTTAATATCTTTTTAACAGAACTACCTAGAGTAAGGAGGTGGCATGGGTGGGGCTGTGAGTTGGGAGGGGCCGAGTTTCCGAGAACCTTCTGATCAGAGCAACCTCTGTTATTCAGTTTGATGATATCTCAGCTATGGTGGCACTGTGTCCACACACTTGGAGGTGAGAGGGCTCAACAGAGAGGAACAATGAATACACTAGCACTTCTGCCCAGGAGAAAGCCTAACCTCCGGCCTCACTCTGACACCTCATCGTCCCCCTATAAGTCACTGGTGCCCCAACTCGGAGCAGCCGACTGGGCACTGGTGCTCAAAGCAATTGAGTCTGTCGCCACGGAAGTCTGGTTGGACATGGACCCTTAAGAGGAACATCTGCAGCTGCTGTAGCCTCTGTCCCACTCAGCTTCTCCAGATCGGTCAGCCTTGCCTCTTCGCCCCCTCCTACCTCCAACTGTTGCAGGGTGATTTCTTATTTCTCTTCCTAGTTGTATGGCTTCTGTTCATCTGGATCCCAGGTGACTCTGGTTGCTGTTTACTTTGTGTTTCCATCACAACTTTCATGTGGTAGCAAGAGTGGATGCACAAAGCCACTACCATCTATGCATTTTGCCCAGTGCTTCCCAGGTTTCTTATGTCTTCATAAACCTGTGCCTGTGCCACAGCTTTACCCTGCCAAATATTACCCAACTCTCGTTATGTCCTATCATTTCCTTTCTATCCCTTTTTCTCTCACTCAGAATAATATAGAAGCCTCATAATTGCCTCCTGTCTTACTCCTTTAAACTCTCCCTTCATGCTGCTAAAGAGACAGACAAAAATGCAAATCTGACTACTGTCTTTCTAACCTAAATTTCTCAGTGGCTTCCTAGTCTCATAGGATGAAGTACATTCTCCTTATCATGGAAGGTGTTTAAGAAAGGTCCTTAGGTATTTAAGAAAGGTTCTCTGTGACTGGTCCTGTGTACCTCTCCGGCATCAACTCTCATCACTCCTTTCTTTAAACTTATGCATTAGAATTATTTATATTCCCCATGGCTTCATGAATTTCATGCCTGTGAACAATTTTTTGACATATTCCTTTTAAAAAATGCTTCCCCCGCCCTCACATTTATTTAATCAACTGGTTCTTTGACTATTTAGCAGTCAACATCAGGAAATCTTCCTTGAACCAACAATCAAGTTCTTTGCCACTTTGTGTACTTATTTAAATAAGCATTTATTGCATTGAAAAGTTGGCTTCATGAGAGGAGTGACCTAATCTATCTTTTCATTACTATATCCCCAGTGCATTAGTGCTATAATGGTGACTGGCATATAATGGCAACTGAATAACTATTTGATTATTGTGGTAATCATTTTATAACTTATATATCATATCATTATGTTGTACATTTTAAACTAATACAATCTTATCTGTCACTTAAATTTCAGCAAAACTGGAAAAAAATTATTATTTGATGAATGAATGACCTGTTTACATTTGTAACTTCCCTCTAGACTCTAAACTCCTTAAGGGTAATGACTATGACTTATTTATATTTGTATACTAGGCATATTGGACAGTGCCTGACAAATAGTCACTCAATGTTTTTAACTTCTGAGATTCTTACATTTCTTTTTTTCTATATTTATATCACCATTAATTTATGCTAACGATGGACTTTTTCTATATTTATATCACCATTAATTTATGCTAACGATGTAAGGCCCTCTTTCAGACTACACCAAAGCTTAAATTGTCAATTTAATAAACATTTACCGAATGCCTGCCGTATGCCAAGCATGCTGTAGAGATTGCAGTTAAAAAGTGTAACAAGGGAGAAATGTGAAAATAATAATAATACAAAGTATTAAATGCTAAACTGGAGTTTGTATAAAGTCCTCCTTAAATATAGATATGTAAGCAATTCTGCTTGGAGAGAAGGTCACAGTTCAAGGAAAATGCTAGAGGAAATATTTGAGGAGATTCTTCAAAAGAGTAGGAACAGTTAGGCTGGTAGACAGGTGGAAAAGATATAAGCAAAATGAAGAGCGTAAGCAAAGGAATAAGTATGCTTGATACTGTGGAAAATAGCAAGTGGTCGCTTAAAGGTAGAATATAGGGTTTGTGACAGGAAATGACATGTGATGAAACTGAGACTAGACATGATCAGTTTTGAGTCCTAGCTCAATAGTTAGGATTTTAACCTATAAGCAATGAAAGGCCATTAAAAGATTTTATTTAGAGTTATAGATTTGTTGGAAGATGACTGATGATAGTGGCAATGTATGTAATGGCAGAGGCAGACATATAATTGAAGCAAGCAGTAATACGGGTAGAGATGATGAGACTTTGGACTATGATTGTAGCAATGGAAAGAGAAGTATACAGGTGTGAAGGGTGGTGGTGAGGATTGTATAGGATTTAGCTAAGCTCAGACAATATATTAGACTCCCCTTTCTGGCATAGTTTCAGATCAGTTAGCAGTTGAGCCTACAGCTTATCCCACTTCTGCCAAGTCTTTTTCAGCATCTCTGAATCCTGGGGCAACCAATCCTACATAGATAGCTCAACCAGTTCCCACGGTTACCTGAGATCAAAGTCTATGTGATTCCTAGTTGGTCTTTTTCTCTGATTGAACCCTGATACAGAATTTGCTGTTATAACAAAATATTTAAGCCATATAACAGGGTTTTTTAGACTGAGCCTTGGGTGTACATTAAAAAGGCCTTGAAAAGACTGTTTAGCAGGAGCCTGATGTCACTCCAGGAGGACCTTAGTGAGGGTTTAAAGGAATGTGAGGAAAATGTTATTAGAACTGGAAGAAAGGTGACTCCTGTTAATAGTAGCAGAGAGTTTAGCAATGATGTCAGTAGCATTAACCGCGAAAGTAAAAAAGTATATCTAATTAACTGGATGATCTAGATAAGATTTCTAGACAGTATTGAGGTGCTGTTTGGATTCTTCTAGCTGCTTATATAGTAAAAGAGAAAGGCAAGCAAGAGTAAGAATTGTTAAATATAAATGAGCCACCAACTTTGGGCTTGAAAAATAAAACTTTCTCATTCCTAGCCTCTCCAGACAGTAAACGATGCTAAAATTAATAAATAAGTTCCAGGCAGAGAGCAAATCAGAGAACTGTCAGGAAAATGAACTCTAAAGATGAAGTCAAGGTCATAATGAAACCCTTTGTTAAGACCTCAGGAAGATTACACATATTTACTAATCAACAGATGAGAGAGCTTCTAAAATTCTTAAGTCTATTGGCCCACAGTGGTTTCACACAGGAACCCAAAATAGAGAAGGGTATTTTGGGGTGAGGGGACTGACAAACAAAATGGATGCAGTCAGGATCCCTCACAGCAAGTCATGCAGTTCCCGGGCAGCCTTAGATATAGTGTCCCAGGTGGCCTCGGCTACAGCGTCCCAGGTGACCTTAGATACAGTGTCCTATACAACCTGTAGTTGTGATTGATTATAGTACCTGGCCTTAAGCCACTATTATGCACCTTGTTATAAGAATAGAACTGCCTGTGCAGGCTTGGGGGGAGCTGGAATTGTGCCTGGCCTTGCTGTGTCCTGCTATGCCTAAATAAAGCTATGTCGTATCTGCCCACTGCTCCTTGCATATTCTTCCAGCTGCCAGAACCACGCACACCAAGGTTCAGTGCCCGACCTGCACAACAATTGGCGTAGCCAGCAAGATGCCAGGTAAGGGGACTCTCTGCCCCAGAGGAGGAGGAGGAAGGCATGTGGCCCCCACACAGCATGTGGTATCCTGTTGCCATGGTTCTTATGATTTAGACTTCCCCAGCCAGTATTGAGAAGACACTCCGCTCCCTGGAGGGGAAATTGCCAGAGAAGTCCAGAGTTGGCTGTTGCTAACTGCCCTGAAACACAAAATGGACAAAGCTTTGCAAGAAGCAGCACAGGTCCATGAATCGTGTACAGAAGAGGAAGTTCTGGAGGCACGTTTGCAGCAGTTGGAGGATGAACTGTCCTGTGACATAGCACGACACCCTGGAGGTGGAAGAGAAGCCTGGAGAAGACACCAGGCAAGTGCAAGACCGGCCGGCCTTTTGTGCACCAGAAGGTAAAACATGAACAGCCCCTGGGACTGGGAGAAGTACAGCCTGGAGGCCCCATTGTGACAGATTATACCACCTATGCCCCTATATCCCTACTGAGTTAATGGAGTTGGGGGAAGCAAAGCCAACAGAGATCAAGGGAGCCCCTCCTGGCATGGCTGTTGCATTTGTGGGATGTAGGGGCAGACAGCATAGTTTGCTCCCAGGATAAAATGGAGAGGCTGGCCTCCATTATGGTACACCCCTCCCTGCGGCAACTCCTACAGAACAGTCTCAGGCTGGCTCAAGGGCGAGGTAATCACACCCTGATGGAGTGGATAACTGCTGCTGTGAGAAATGTCTGGGATGATGCAGGAGAGCTGTTGGAAACCAACCGACCAAGTCAAACAAGGTCCCTGAATGGGGGAGCGGGGACTGAGAAAAAAGAGAAGACAGACAGGGTGCAGGAGGGAGAACAGATCTC
>NW_024352949.1:126463-162135 GCF_902729225.1 Pteropus medius | reverse complement strand
TCTTAGGCTCCTTTTTATACATAATCTGTTCCTTTGTGTATCCCAAGATAACATAGTTAAAGTAACATCTTGAAGATCAAGGTACAATCGAAACTCCCTTCGTACTTCTTGTTTCTAATCTTAATCTTCTTCCTCCTGGAATTCCTCAGAACCAGCTTTTTCCCTTTTATATGCAAGCAGGCCTCCCGAGATAATCCATGCACTCCTTTGAATTTTGGGAGCTTTAGCTCCCTACAGAGAGCTACCAGACACAGTGAGTAAATGGCAATCATGTGTGGAGTTGGTGCAAATCATCTGCGAACTGGGAATGCGACAAGCTATATTGAATTTGAACATGCATAGACCAGATGATGAATAGTTCACCTCAGGAATGAGGGACTTAGTCCTGGGGACTGCACTGTCCTCTTCCTTTGGGTCCTTGGTAGCCATCTTGTTGCCATCTATGTTGGGGGTCACATCCATGATAACTACAGAAAGGGCCACCCTAGGAGACGTTGAAAGGTGGCAGTAGGACCATGGCAACTGAGGTGTCTGTGCAGTTAAGTCTTGGTCTTCCCCAGCAAGAAAGGCAGGGAAGACTAGGAAGAAGCCACTCACTACTGTGAGACCTATATGGATGACCCGAATGCAAATGTGGGCAGATTTGTTGGCGATGGGTGTAGATCAAGAGAAAATTGATAAGACAGCCCAATGCTGTGCTGTTAGAATTGTGGCAGCAGTTGAAACCAACACAATAGTTCCAGAAAAGTGCAAAACTAGTATCTGATAGAGCCTGGCCAGTAGCTCTGAAATATTTCCTGACAGTCCCAGATGCACTCTCCCTGTATGACTAGGGAGAAGGCCGAGGTGCCCATCTAGAAGGGATGCGTGGGGACTGGAGGCCACATGTGGAACTTGCAATCCACTGGTCCCCCCAAAATGTCCAAAGCATGTCAGCGTTGATAGACACTGGGGCTGACTGCAGCCTGTTAGGGAGCAGAGAGCAGGTACTCACTAATAGAGGAACAATTAGCTACCACCTATATGGCCCTACAGGCAACAGAAGCCATCATTGGGACTGCCAAGGTGGTAGTAAAGACCACATACACCATACAAGTGTGGGTCCATACGTGGATCAGTGCCCCCAAGACTGGGGTAGCACAGACACCAACCCTAACCAAATGGGGTGCATATTTAGAGCAGAGAAGTGTGCTGGCAACCAGCCCACCAACAGCTGAACTGCAGCAAGTCTTAGGACCCACAGAGTTCATGACTGGTATAGAGATATCCCAGCAAGAGCCTATAGACATTGAGCAATCTCCATTTAAAGAGAGGAAGCCCCCTATCTCAGACAATGCTTGGCATACTGACAGCTCAAGTCGAGGGCCCGCTGCAAGCTGGGTGGCCATAAGAGTGCAACTGGCCACTGACAGTGTTGGGTTTAACCCTGTGGGTCTCCACTTGGAGGTAGCAACAGTGGATGGTAGGACACTGACCCCTGTGGGGACAAGCCATGTGGTAAGACTTGTGGGACTTCGGTAAAGACAAAGATGTTACTGTCATCAGACATGCCCCATTAGTGTCAATGGAGAATGATGAAGCAGATGCTCTAGCCAAAGCGGGGTGGCTAGAAAGGGCCTCCACTACAGATACAGCCCACTGGTTGCACCTATGGTTGCAACTTGTAGGGGCTAAGACCATGTGGTCTGTAAGACAACAATGGGACATACCGATTACATGGGCTCAGGTACGGGATGCTTGTGAACAGTACTCCGTCTGTGCACGGGACACCCGAAACTCCCAATGATGTCGATGGGAGTTTGGTCAAGTGCCCAGAGGGTGCATCCCTCTGACACGATGGCAAGCAGATTACATTGGGTTGTTACCAAAGGCCCAGGGTACAGAGTGTATGCACTCACTGCAGTTGACACCACTATGGATTACTTTTTGCCTGGCCTTGTGCAGTCGCTGACCAGAGGCACACTATTAAAGCACTGACACACTTGCGTGACTTTTATGGTCAACCCCTAGTCATTGAAAGTGATAAGGGCATTCATTTTGCAGGACAAGAAATCCAAGCCTGGGCCAAATGGATGGATATTCACTGGCACTTGCATACTCCTTACCATCCCCAGGCTGCAGGAATGATTGAACATTATAATGGGTTGTTGAAGAGACACTTGTGGGTCTCCACTACCCCACTGGGTTTGAGGGCTTGGGGGAAGTAACAACTGTTATGGGAAGTGATAAGGTGTCTGAATGAGAAACCTTGGCTGGAGGACCAGCTCCAATAGAAGCTCTGTTGTACTGGGTTGCAGCACACATCCAATTACAGATTACCACACCTGAGGGATTGTTAAAACCTGGGCGTGTGTTGAATGGCTATATTTTGCTGCCTGCTCCCACCTGCCTGCAGGCAGGGAAAACAAGACAATGGTCTTGGCCATGGAGGATACAAGGCTCACACTGGCTTGGTCTGATTGCTCCCTGGAGAAAAGGTTTGTCAGCCAACTTGACAGTCATACCTTGGGTGATGGCCACCACAGGTACCCGGGAACTTTTGGAAATGAACAACCTGAGAGTATTCTAAAGGGCACATTTGTTTTCTCACTCTGGCCTATAATGAGCTCTCCGGTACTATGTCATGTGTCCCAGCCAGATGCAGAAATAAAGGACGAGACAGTATGGTACCACCAACCTGGGCGGCTACCTGTGATGGCTACTGTCCACCCCAAGGATAAAATGTTGGCCTAATTTTGCCAACAGGGAGAGATTTACTTCTCCTGGTTCCACTCTCTTCTCTCTCCTTCTGCCCTTAGGCAAGTGTGTGCCAATGCCATGGTGGATTAGGCACACACCTATGCCACAGTCACCAATGTCTCCTACTGCTGGGTGTGCACCGACTTCCCTTCCAGTGCTTCTGTGGGATTGCCCTGGCGTATACATGCTGCCAACCAAACGGTGTGGGATGCCCTGAGGAAGTGGGGCCCTGCAGACCCCAGATGGAAGGATGTTCAATGACAAGTGGACAGCATGATGCAGAAACAATACAACCACAGCCAGCCATAGCTTGGGTATTCTGTGTACACTGGGTGGAACTGGGTAATGTTTACGGGAGTAGAGAATGGTCCCCTATTGTATTGGGAGGCCCAACGGTACTTGCTCTCTGGGCTGGGTGCCTTGGCCATTGTGTGCCAATGTAACTTCCCCCACACACTGGTGGATGGGATTGAAACATCAGGGTCTGGTTCCCACTTTTCCCTTATCCCTCAGTAGTCTCTGGGTGTGTGGGAGCCACGGATGGCCATAGGTACCGGCCGGATGGATTGGACATTGTACCTGGAGATGGTCATATCTCCCTGCTCAAGGGTGGAAGACTTTGCCCAAATAACTGAGCAATTGGGATGCGTACTATGCCCACCATTTTCATGTGAAGAGGATACCTTGGTGGTTTTATCCCTTGGCCATTTTCCTACCTGTTGCACGTGACATTGTAGTTGAAACACAAGTCACTGCTTTGGCAGCCCACATACCTCAGGCTCTGAATCAGACCCAGACTGCCTCGAGTCTGCTCACCAATGAAGTAGACCAAATAAGAAAGGTGGTGCTGCAGAACCAGATGGCTTTAGTCATCCTAATTGCAGCTCAAGGAAGAACCTGTGTGATCCTCCACACTCCGTGCTGCGTATACATCCTAGACACTAAGAAAAACATCACCCAAGCCTTAGAAGGGCTGAACCAAGAGATACAAGCTATTCAACAACTAACTGGTGACTCCCTACAGGAGTGGTGCGCCAACCTCTCCACAACATGGAAATGGGTCCTCGCTGTCCTTGGGGTAGGGTCCTATGTCTTGGTGACATGCTGTTGCTCCCTATATTGTTGCTGTGGGATGTGGGTACAAGGGAGGGTCTGCCCTATTGTCATGGTTATCAACAAAACCCATGGCTAGATAAAAGAGGAACCCTGAGGGGTGGAGTGTTGGGTGAGAGGAATGACAGACAAAATGGATGCAGTCAGGATCCCTCCCAGTGAGCCATGCAGTTCCCAGGCAGTTAGATACAACGTCCCAGGTGGCCTGAGCTACAGCGTCCCAGGTACAGTGTCCTATACAACCTGTAGTTGTGACTGATTATGGTACCTGGCCTTAAGCCACTATTATGCACCTTGTTATAAGAATAGCACTGCCTATGCAGGCTGGGGGGAGAGCTGGAACCATGCCTGTGTCTTGCTGTGTCCTGCTATGCCTGAATAAAGCTATGTCGCATCTGCCCATGATCCTTGCAATATCTTCTGGCTGTCAGAACTGCGTACCCCAAGCTTCAGTACCCCAAACGTGCAGAACAGGTATGCAAAGATATTTTAGGTGTGGCTTTTGTCTGTTGGAATGAATTATAAATTGTTTGAGGTTCAGGGAAATAATAGTGTAGATGATAGAAGTGTAGATGATGGAAATCATACAATTAGGGAGAGAAATAAGAATCACTCTGCAACTGGTTGGAGGTAGGAGGATACAAAGACGTGAAGCTGCCTGGTCCCCAGCAGCAGAGTGAGACAGAGGCTACAGCAGCAGCAGCTGGCAGCTGTAGACACCTCTTAAAAGGGCCATGTCCACGAGAGGACTTTCGGGGTGACAGACCTGCTAGCTCTGCTGGCTGCTTGGAAGGTACCAAGGACTTACAGGGGGACACTGAGTTGTCGAAGCAAGCGCTGAAGCCAAGGTTTTCTTCTGGGCAAAAGCGCTGGCAGCATCCATTGTTTCTCTGTTGAGACCTCCCCACTTTCAGCATATGGACACAGCACCGCCATAGCTGAGACATCATCACACTGGATAACAGAGATCATTCTGCCCAGAGGATACCCTGAAACTCTGCCCCTCCCAATGCAAGGCTCCACCCAAGCCACATCCAGTTATATCATCAGTGAGTCCAGTACTCCTTGTTGAGTCAACTCCAAGACACAAACAGGTGGCAGCTGACCTCGATTTTTGGTGTGGCCTCTTGAGGCAACTGTTAGCACAGCATCTGTGGATTGCATGTGGAATCTTAACAGGTAGCCCCAGAGGAGCACAGGCTGAGGCTAAACTTGGCCTGCTGCTGAACCCTTCTTATGACTATGCCACTGGACCCTCACTACACAAAGCCATGCTATTAAGACCAGGAAACTTAGGAGCTTAGCTTAGTACATAGAAACAGACACAGAAAGGCAGTCAAAATGGGAAAACAAAGAAACAGAAATCTTATGAGAGAATAGAACAGAGATCCAGGAATAATGGAGTCAAGCAATCTAACAGATACAGAGTTCAAAACACTGGTTATAAAGATGCTCAATGAACATAGGAGAAGAGTGGATGAACTCAGTGAGAACTTGAACAAAGAGATAAAAAGCATAAAAGTGGAAGTGGAAATTATAAAAGGGAACCAGTCAGAAACGAAGAACACATTATCTGAGATGAAGAATATATTACAAGAAATCAACAGAGTGGATAAAGATGAGGATAGAACCACCAATGATGGGGAAGCCAAAGACATTCCATCAAAATGGCAAGAAAAAAGAAGCCAAGACTATAATAATAATTTTTGGACAAAATTAAGTGTAAAAACATCCTTTTATAGGGGTACCTGAAGGAAAGCAAATCATTGAAGAACTATTTGACAATGTAATAATGGAAAACTTCCCTCACCTGGTGAAGGAAATAGACATACAACCCCAGGAAGATCAGAGAATGCCAAGAAAAAGGAATCCAAAGAGGCCCACACCAAGACTCATCATAATTAAAATGCCAAGGGTTAAATACAAAGAGAGGATCTTAAAAGCAGAAAGAGAAAAGCAGTAAGTTCTCTACAAGGGAGCACCCATGAGACTGGCACAGCAGCTGACTTTTCAAAAGACTATGCAGGAGAGAAAGACTTGGCAAAAAATATTCAACATGATGAAAACCAACCCAGAGTTAGAAACATGGCGAAGTGAGAGACGTCCCCAGATCTCTCCCCCTGAAACAACAATAAGCTGAACATATAAAACTCAAGGATCTGCGCATAAGAGCTACCAAAGGTCAGAACCCCAGGTGTCAGCCAGTGGACTGGGAGAAACAGCTGCCTCTTGCAGCCGGAGGTCCTTGTAGGAGGACAGGGGAGGGGAAGAAGGTGTGGCGAGTTCCCTGAACAGCCCTGCTTGGGAGAGCTGTGAGATCCACGCGGTCAGTGTCAGTGCCCAGTCATCAGGGCAGAAAGGAGAGAAGTGGGGATGACAGAGAAACAACAGTTGAATTTTACCAGTCATGGTGGCAAAACTGAGGTTGAGCCACAGCTTGATCTCCCAACAAAATAGGCCCCTCCCCCATATCCTCAAGGACTGACCACTGTGGAGCCCCGGGGTAATCTGAGCAAATACTACCGAAACTGTCGCTAACACTGATAGGAACAGAGACTGACGGTAGCGAGCATGATTAAACATCTATAAGAAAAAAGACGCATTATTAAGGCTTTATGTAAAGCAGGGATCCAAGGGGCTTAGACATCACCTATTGGAAACCAAAAGAAAAATGCCTTCTTTGCAACAGGCTAAATAGAGATCTTTATATAATAAATCTATCTGGAGAAAAGCAGAATACACTGCATTAATGCCCAGGCAGAGAAATAGTCCATTAAACACCATGAACAATGAAGGTGACAAGGCAGCTCAGAAAGAAAGAGAAAAATCTGCAGAAAATAAGTTAAAAGACATAGCGACTTAAATGTCAGAGAATTCAGGATGGTACTTCTGAAAAAAGTCAATGAGATCCAAAATGATTCATATCAACAATTTCAAAAATTGAAAAAACAACTAGAGCAGAATGAGTTCTTTAGCAGGGAGATTGAAACTCTCAAAAAGAACCAAATAGAACTTCTGGAGCAAAAGAGCACACTGAAAGAGATGAAAATGAAATAGCAAGCTTGGGAAAGAGAGTTGATAAAATGGAGGAAAAGATCAGTGATATTGAAGACAGAAATCTAGAAATAAATCAAAAGGAAGAAGAGATAAACCAAAGAATGAAAAATAATGAAAGAGAAATATAAGCACTAGCTGATACCATCAGGACAGGAAACATAAGAATAATGGGCATTCTTAAAGGTAAGGAAAAGGAGCAGAAACTAGAAAGCGTTTTTAGACAAATAATTGATGAGAATTCCCCAAATCTAAGGAAAGAGCTGGAACTTGGAATTCAAGAAGTCAACAGAACACTCAATTATCTCAACTCTAAAATGCCTTCTCCGAGACACATTGTTTTAAAGTTATCGAAAATGAACGACAAAGACAGAATTCTCAGGGCAGCCAGGGAAGAGAAGATGGTAAGCTAGAAAGAAAAACACATTAGATTATCATTGGACTGCTCAGCACAAACCTTACAAGCCAGAAAGGAGTGAAATCAAATATTCAAACTATTATATGAAAGGAACTATCAGCCAAGAATAATATGTCCAGCTAAGGTCTCCTTTAGATATGAAGGAGAAATAAAGACCTTTTCAGAGATACAAAATCTGAGGGAATTCTTTACTACGAGGCCTGCACTACAAGAAATACTGAAAGGGGTCAGCTCATCTAAAACAAAATGACAAAAAAAAAAAAAAAAACACCACAATTAAGAGTAAGGTGACAATCAGGCAAATAGAAGCAGAGGAGCACAACCCTTACTAAAAACAGGGCATTATAAGCTTAAACAATAAGAAGAGAATTGCTATAGCAAGATAGTAATGAACATTCAGCATACATAGGGACAAACTGAGACAACAATGACTGAAAAGGGGAGCATTCAAAGATCCAAATTCCCAAAGGGGAATGGAGATACGGCATGTGCAGAAGAAAATAGATGACTGTATACATATAACTATCCTTTACATATTCATAATGGTAACCACAGATCAAAGATTCAGAACTGAAGTATATAATATAAAACAAGAAGAACCAAGGCAAAACCCACAAAAGCCAACCAAAATAAAGAAAACAGAAACCCAAGGACGAAAAAGCAAGGGAAACACTGAGCTACCAGAAAGCAAAAGATAAAATGGCTATAAGAACACCTCATTTTTCAATAATCACCCTAAATGTAAATGGATTAAACTCACCAATAAAAAGGCACAGAATTGCAGAATGGATCAAAACAAAACAAAAGAAAACAAAACAAAACAAAACAAAATCAAACCATATGTTACCTCCAGGAGACACACCTCAGTTCCAGAACAAATATGTTCTTAGACTCAAAGTGAAAGGGTGGAAAATGATATTTCAAGCAAATGGCATTCAGGGAAAAGCGAGAGTAGTGGTACTAATATGGGATGAAATAGACTTCAAAATTTAAAAAGTAAAGAAAGATACTGAGGGACACTTCATAATAATAAAGGGAATCGTGCACCAAGAAGATATAACACTTATAATAACTATACTCCCAATCAGAGAGCCCTGAAATATGTAAAGCAAAAACTAACAGAACGAAAGGAAGAAATATACCAAAACACTATTGTAGTAGGGGATCTAAATACCCCATCATCGGATATGGACAGATCATCCAAAGAGAAATTCAATAAGGAAATAATATTCTTAAATGACACTTTAGTCCAAATGGGCGTAACTGACATTTACAGAGCCTTTCATCTCAAAACAGCTGCTTATACATTTTTCTCTACTGTACATGGAACAGTATCAAGAATCGACCAAATACTGGGACACAGAGATAGCCTCAACAAATATAAGAGGTTGAAATTACAACAACCACATTCTCTAAAAGTAGAGATCAATTGTAAAAAGAAAGCAAGATGATCCACAAATACATGGAGATTAAACAACATGCTACTGAAGAATAACTGAATCAGAGAAGAAATAAAAAGAGAGATCAAGAGATATATAGAAATGAATAATGATGATAGTACAATATATCAAAACTTTTGGAATACAGCAAAAGCAGTCATAAGAGGGAAGTTCATATCATTACAGGCTTACTTCCAAAACAAGAATGAGCCTAAATAAACTACCTAATGCTTCATCTTAAAAAACTAGAAAAGGAAGTACAAATGAAGCCTACAGTCAGCAGAAGGAAAGAAATCATCAAAATTAGAGCAGAAATCTAGGAAATGGAAAACAAATACACACACAAACGAACAAAAAAACGATAGAAAAAAATAAACGCAACAAAGAGCTGGTTTTTTGAGAAGTAAATTGACAAACCACTGGCTTGACTCACTAAAGATAAAAGAGAAAGGACACAAATAAACAAAATCAAAGATGAAAAGGGAAATTACAACAGATACCTCAAAATACAAAGAATCATATAAGAATATTATGAAAAAATATGTAACACCAAATTTAATAACATAGAAGAAATAGATCAGTACTTAAAAAATACAGCCTTCCTAAACTGAATCAAGAAGATCTGGAAAATCTAAATAGACTGATCAGCAGTATGGAAATTGAAACAATCATCAAAAACCAACCAAAAAGTAAAGTCCAGGACCAGATGGCTTCACCAGTGAATTCTACCAAACATTCAGAGATTTAATACCTATTCTCCCCAAACTCTTCCAAAAAATCGAACAGGAGGCAGTATTTCCCAACTCATTTTATGAGGCCAGTAGTGCTCTGATACCAAAACCTAGTAAAGATAACACAAAAAAAGAAAACTACAGACCAGTATCTCTCATGAACACAGATGCAAAAATTCTATATAAGATACTAATGAACTGAACAGCAACATATTAAAAAGATTATACACCACGATCAAGTGGGCTTCATCCCAGAGGCACAGGGATGGTTCAACATATGCAAATCAATTAATGTGATACACTACATAAACAAATTAAAAAATAAGAATGATATTACCTTATCAATACATGCAGAAAAAGCCTTCGACAAGATAGAGCATCCATTTATGATCAAAACACTTAACAAAATTGGTATAGAAGGAAAGTACCTTAACATAATAAAGGCCATGTATGACAGACTCTCAGCCAACATTATACTTAATGGTGAAAAACTGAAAACCTTTCCTCTAAGATCAGAAACAAGGCAAGGCTGTCCACTATCACCACTGTTATTCAATATAACATTGGAGGTCCTTTCAAGTGCAATCAGACAAGAGAAAGATATAAAAGGCATCCAAATAGGAAACGAAGAAGTCAAACTGTCACTATTTGCGGATGACATGATTCTCTATATAGAAAATCCTAAAGACTCCATAAGAACTCTACTAGAAACAAAAAGCAAATACAGTAAAGTCTCTGGATACAAAATTAATGTTCAAAAATCTAATAGCATTCCTCTACTATAACAACGAAGTGTCAGAAAAAGAAGAGGAAAAAATAATCGCTTTTGCAATTGCAGCAAAAAAGAATAAAATACCTAGGAATAAATTTAAAGAAACGTGAAGAACCCATATAATGAAACTATTAAAAGAAATCGAAGAAGATACAAAGAAATGGAAAGATATTCCGTGTTCTTGGATCAACATAGTTAAAATGACCATATTACCTAAAGCATCACACAGATTTAATGCAATCCCCATCAAAATCCCATCAGCATTTTTTTATTTGAACAAAAAATGATCAGATTCATATGGAAGCACAAAAGCCCCCGAACTGCTAAAGCCATCCTGAGAAAAAAGAACAAGCCTGAAGGCATCACTCTACCCAACTTCAAATTATGCTACAAAGCGACAGTAATCAAAACAGTATGGTATTGGCAGGAAAACAGACACATGAACCAGTGGAACAGAATTGAGAGTCCAGAAGTAAACCCATATATATATGGGGGAGGAAAGGGTCAAATATAGAGGGGTAGGGGAAGTGGGTAAAGGGGATCAACTATATGGTAGCTGAAGGAAACTGGACTTTGGATGGTGAACACACAATAGAATATGCAGATGTTAAATGATAATGTACATCTGAAAATTATGATTGTATTAACCAATTTTACCTCAATAAACTTAATTAAAAATAATTAATAGTTGGATATTTGGCTTCCTCTTGCTCCCCTCTTCTCTTCATTTATTGTTTTTATAACCAATAAAGCAAGTTTCTGATATTTTCTATCAGTTCTTGAGTTTACCAAAACTTCAAAGTGTAGCAGTAGAAAACACTGAAGTAAAAACTGTTCTTACCTTGGCCAAGAATTAAAACACTTCATACTAAGAAATGGACACATTCCTAAAAACATAAACTGTCCCAAGACTGAGTCAAGAAGAAACAGAAAATCTGAACTGACCGATTATCACCAATGAAATAGAATCAGTAATCAAAAACCTCCCCCAAAACAAAAGTCCTGGACCAGATGGCTTCATAGGCAAATTTTACCAAACATTCAAAGAAGAATTAACACCTGTTCTTCTCAACTGATTCCAAAAAATTCAAGAAGAGGGAAGGCTCCTTAACTCTTTTTTATGAGGCCACAACCTTGATTCCAAAACCAAAGACAATTTAAAAAAAGAAAACTGTAGAGTGATATCTCTTATGAACATTGATGAAAAATCGTCAACAAAATATTAGCAAACTGAATTCAGCAATACATTAAAAATATCATACACTATGATCAAGTTGGATTTATTCCTGGGACGCAAGGTTGGTACAATATCCGAAAATTAATGAACATGATACACCACGTCAACAAATTGAAAGATAAAGACCATATGATCATATTAACAGATGCAGAAAAAGCGTTCGACAAAATCCAGCATCCATTTATGGTAAAAACTCTCAGCAAAGTGGGCACAGAGGGAACATACCTCAACATCATAAAGGCCATATATGACAAACCTACAGTTAATGTCATACTCAATGGGGAAAGGCTAAAAGCATTTTCTTTAAGATTATGAACAAAACAAGGATGCCACTTTCACCACTTCTCTTCAACATTGTATTGGAAGTCTTAGCCACAGCAGTAAGACAGGATAGAGAAATAAAAGCCATCCAAATTGGAAAGAAAGAAGGAAAACTCTTGTTATTTGCCAATGACATGATACTATAGAGAGAGAACCCTAAAGATTCCACCAAAAAACTATTAGAACTGATCAATCAATTCAGGAAAGTAGCAGGTTACAAAATAAATGTTCAGAAGTCAGTGGCATTTTTATACACCAATGATGAACTTTCAGAAAGAGAAATTAAGAAAACAATCCCATTTACAATTACATCGAAACTATAAAATACCTGGGAATCAAATTAACCACAGAGGTAAAAGACCTGTTTTCAGAAAATTAGAAGTCATTGAAAAAAGAAATTGAAGAAGATACAAGTAAATGGAAGCATATACTGTGTATACTGTGTCTACAGGTAGGAAGAATCAACATCATTCAAATGGCCATACTGCCCAAAGCAATCTGTAGATTAAATGCAATCTCTATCAAAATACTAATGGTATTTTTCAGAGAGCTAGGACAAATAATACTAAAATTTATATGGAGCCATAAAAAAACCCTGAATAGCCATGGCAGTCTTGAGAAAGAAGAACAAAGTTAGAGGTATCACACTACCTGATATCGAACTGTACTACAAGGCTACGGTAATCAAAATGGCATGGTACTGGCATAAAAATGGATACACTGATCAATGAAACAGAATAGAGATATCAGAAATAAATCCATGCCTATATGCTCACTTAATATATGACAAAGGAGGTATGAATATACAATGGGGGTAAAGACAGTCTCTTCCATAAATGGTGTTGGGAAAATTGGACAGATACATGGGAAAAAAAAAAAAACTGGATCACCTTCTTACACCATAAACAAGAATAGACACAAAATGGATTAAAGACTTAAATGTAAGACCCCAAACCATAAAACTTCTAGATGGAAACATAGGCAATAAACTCTCTGATATTGCTAACAGGAATTTCTTTTCAGATATATCTCACCAGGCAAGGGAAACTAAACTAAACTAAACTAAACTAAACTAAACTAAACTAAACTAAACTAAACAAATGGGACTATATCAAACTAAAATGTTTTTGTACAGTGAAGGAAACCATCAACAAAACAAAAAGACAGCCGACTGATTGGAAGAAGATATTTGCTAATGATACATCTGTTAAGAGGTTAATATCCAAAATATATAAAGAACTTATACAACTCAACAATAACAAAAAAATCCAATTAAAAAATGGGCAGAAGACATGAACAGATATTTCTCCAAAGAGGAAATACAGATGGCTAATAGACATATGAAAAGATGCTCAAGGTTGCTAACCATCAGAGAAATGCAAATTAAAACCACAATGAGATATCGCTTCACACCTGTCAGAATGGCTATTATCAATAAATCAAAGAACAAAAATTGTTGGTGAGGATGTGGAGGAAAGGGAACCCTATACATTGTTGATGGGATTGCAAATTGCTACAGCCACTATGGAAAACGGTCTGGAGGTTTCTCAAAAAATTAAAAATGGATGTATCTTTTGACTCAGCAATATATCTTTTGACTCAGCAATTTGGGTAAATTGGATATTTACCCAAAGAAACCCTAAACAATAATTCATAAAGATGTATGCACCCCTATGATCATGGCAGTGCTATTCATAATAGCCATAATATGGAAGCGACCTAAATGTTCATCAACAGATGATTGGCGAAGAAGTTATGGTTTGTATATACAATGAAATATTATTCAGCCATTAAAAAAAATGAAATCCTATCATTTGCAACAACATGGATGGACCTAGAGATTATTATGCTGAGTGAAATAAATCAGACAATACCATATGATTTCACTTATATGTGAAATACCATATGATTTCACTTATATGTGAAATCTAAGGAACAAAAAGAACAAATTAATCAAAAACAGAATCACAAATATAGAGGACAATCTTGTGGTAGCCAGAGGGGAGGGGGTTTGGGGGCTAGGAGAATGGGGTGAAGAGTTAAAGAAGTTCAAATTAGTAGTTGATAGATGGTCACCAGGATGTGGAGTACAGCATAGGAAATGCAGTTAGAATTTACATATTGGCTAAGTGGAAAACCAGAGGAGAGAAGGAGCAATTAGGGGGTTGTTTTATAAACTATATAAATGTCTAACCAATGTACTGTATACTTGAAACTAATTTTTAAAAAATCCTCTTTCCAGTTTATGATCTAAGAATGTCTTTCTCAAGGACTTGGGAACAATTTGAAATTCAATCATCAAGTAAGATTAGAGACCTTATTTCCCAGTCTCTACAAATAAAGTAGGAGCCTAATTTCAGTGGGTGTCAGTTAGTAAACACAGAATGTCTAATCACCAAGAAAAATATTTGCAAGCTGAGGAATAACTCATTGTGCTGGACACTTTCTAATGCTGTCTCCTCTTTCTACTAGTTCATCCCAGTATTAAAAAAAAAAAATTAAAAGAGGAGAAAGAAAAGGAAAAGGAAAAACATGGAAAAGGAAGGAAGAAGGAAGGAAGGAAGGAAGGAAGGAAGGAAGGAAGGAAGGAAGGAAACATAAAAATTAAAAACAAACAAAAATAGAAGTTATGGTTTATATATACAATGGAATTTTACTCAGCCATTAAAAAATGAAATCCTACCATTTGCAATGACACGATTGGACCTAAGGGTTGTTATGTTGAATGAAATAAGTCAGACAGAGAAAGATATGCTTTCACTTATATGCAGAATCTAAGGAACAAAAAGAACAAACTAATTGAATACAGACTCACAAATATCAAACACAATTTGGTGATGGGCATAGGGGAAGGGGTTTGGGGGGCTGGGAGAATGGGGTAAAGGGTTAAAGAAGTACAAATTAGTAGTTGATAGATGGTCACTGGGATGGGGAGTATGGCATAGGGAATGCAGTTAGCATTTATATATTGGCTAGGTGGAAAACCAGAGTAGAGAAAGAGCAATTAGGGGTATTGTTTTATAAACTATATAAATGTTTAATCAGTGTACTGTATACTTGAAACTAATAAAAAAAATACACCCTCCCCCCCACTTCATACTATTATAGGGAGAAAAATAGCTATTATAGGGTTAAAATGCTAATCAATCTATGCAGTTAACTACTGGGAATAAAAAAAAAAAGAGTGATTTGACCAATAGTTTCACTATATTTTATATTAAGACTTATCAGACATCTAGAAAGGAGGAGACTCAACATACTCTTTTCCCACATTCAATTTGTGTTAGCATAGAAAACAGTTTTCTTTGTTTCCAACTCAATCTGACAGAGAGATGATAAGGCTAAGAGCCTACTAGGAAACCTTTAAAAGTTTATTCTCATGTCTGCTTGAATAAAACATTATTTTGAAATAAATTTCTTAGGTGAGAAATTATACAATGTATATATGTAAACTAACTTTTCTTTTCTTTCTTTCTTTCTTTCTTTCTTTCTTTCTTTCTTTCTTTCTTTCTTTCTTTCTTTCTTTCTTTCTTTCTTTCTTTCTTTCTTTCTTTCTTNCTTCCTTCCTTCCTTCCTTCCTTCCTTCCTTCCTTCCTTCCTTCCTTCCTTCCAAGTATATCTTGAATTGGGTGGTTTCTTCATTCTTTAATGTTAATAACCTGTCATAAGTAAAACTGCTGATATCAATGGGCAACTAAGGCTTCTAGAATATGAACTCAGACCCTCTCACTTTAATCTGTCAGCCTAGGGTGCTTACATGTGAGTACATCTACCATTAGCCTAAGAGTATATTATACTCCATTGCTAATCTTTCTTCCTCATTAGACTGGAAGCTTCTTGAGGACTGGGATTTAATCTTTCATGTCATCATGTCTTCGCTTCTTATCAAAACAATGGAAACGTAGCAAAGCTTAACAAATACTTGCTAAAGAATTAATTTATGTTCTTCATTTACACCCAGTAGGTCATCAAACTACTTTTTGTTGACTGGGCAGGTACACATCTTCAAACATGTCTGGTAGAAAGAATACTGGCTATAATAAAATGTAAAGTTATTCTAAGTATTCTATTTTGTTCTTTATCACCACCCTCTTTATGTGCTCTCAAGGATGCATAGCAAAGGCATTTCAGACAGGAAAATAAAACTTGACATAAAAATAGAAGTAGTTTTGGATAAAAATTGACCCTTACACTTATTCTATGCAAAATCAAATTGAGCCCTTCATATTTGATATGGTTATTGAAATGAATGGCAGATAATTTCACAGAAAGATTATGTTAATAAATAAATTTTAGCCTCCTGATGACTTGATATATTTCTCTCAATCTCTCTTCTGGGATCTTTAAAACTTAATCGTCTATATTTGGGTCAATAAATTTGAGAATGTTTAATGACCCCTGAGAATAAAGGAAGAAGTAATGAGGTGGGTTTAAAGATTTGTAGACTATAATTGAAATCCTTACTTTTTAACAGGGAAATTATTTTAGACATATTTTTCTTTTAAGCTAAACAGATCAGTGAGCTGTACTTGAATCTCTCTCTTTAAAATATACATCAGCACTAAACACAGCAGTCTCTTTGCTAAGAAGGCCGTACTGTGCCAGTAACAAAGGTGACATGTAGGATTAAGTTGAATATCAAAATATGTCTCTTTATAGACAACATGTTGTGCTGTTTGACTTACCTATACAAAAGAAAATTATTTACTTTATTTCTATTTTAAATACTGTAGGAATCGTTTATGAAAAACTATTTTTACTAAAAGGGAAATAGTGACATCTGCTGGAAAAATCTAGTTTTATCCCAAAGTCTAGTCATTAACATTTTCACTCTCCCAAAATAAGTATTTAAGATACACATTCTCTCCCTGGAGAACAAATGTGCCTTTATGATAGAAGTGGCATCTGATACATATCATGATGTTACTCTACGGTGTCAATATCAGTAATTAATTCCCTTATTAAAATAAAAACATGGAAATTCTTCAGTGGATTTTCAGAGCAATAAATCTAAAAAATATGTATACTGATTATAAGCTTTTGAGATTCTACCATTCTAGCCATTTGAACAATGCAACCTGAATGGAGCAAGCACTATGTTCTGTACAAAAGTATGAAGACATATGAATAAATGTATATATGTATGTGTGTTTATATATATTTATGTACATAATATATGGTTATGTGTTATATATTTAATATAATTTCTTCCAACTTTATTGAAATATAATGGGCAATTAGTTACTCATATTTACATTGTACAACTCAATGAATTTTTTAATTACAATTAGCATACAATAATATATTAGTTTCAGTTGTACAGCATAGTCATTAGAGATCTATAAAACTCATAAAGTGATCACTCCACTAAACCTAGTACTCCTTACATATTTATTACAACATTGTTAACTATTTTCCTTATGCTATATTTTATATCTCCATGTCTATTTTGTAACAATCCATTTGTACTTCTTAATCCTTTGTCCTTTTTCGCTGTCACCCCAATCTCCCTCTCATCTAGTAGCGCTCAAAATATTCTCTGTATCTATGAGTTTATTTCTGTTGTTGTCATTGTTGTTGTTATTGTTGTTTATTTTGTTCTTTAGATTCCATATGTATGTGAAATCATCTGATATTTGCCTTTCTCTATCTGACTTATTTCATTCAGTGCAATATCGTCTAGGTCCATCAGGGCAATCTTTTTCTATTCCCTTCCTTTTAGTCTTTTAATCTGAAGTGAGTTTCTTGTGGGCAGCATATGGGTCTTGTTTTCTTATTCATTCAGCCACTCTGTCTTTTTGTTGGAGCACTTAATTCTTTTCCATTTGAGGGACTTGTTGATAGGAATGTAGTTATTACCATTCTTTATTCATGTTTTTGATACATATTTTTTCTTCTTAAGGAAGGCCTTCCAACATTTCCTGTAATACTGGCTTGATGAATTCTTTTAGCTTATTTTTGTCTGGTAAACTCTTTATCTGTCTTTCGACCCTAAATGATAGCTTTGTTGGATAAAGTATTTTGATTGTAGATCCTAGGTTTTCATCATGTTGAATATTTTGTGCCAAGCCCTTCTGTCCTGCATAGTGTCTTGAGAAATCAGCTGCCAGTCTTATGGGTGCTCCCTTGTAGGTAACTAATTGCTTATCTCTGGATGATTTTAAGATTCTCTCTTTTATTTAACCTTTGGTATTTTAATGATGATGTGTCTTGGTGCGGGCCTCTTTGGATTCCTCTTTCTTGGAACTCTCTGAGCTTTCTGGGGTTGTATGTCTGGAGTTAGGGAAGTTTTCTATCTTTATTTCTTCAAATAGTTTTCCACTTCTTGTTTTCCCTCTCCTCCTTCAAGTACGCCTATTACATGGATTTTTTTACATTTAATTTTGTCCCATAGGCTTCTTAAATTATTATATTCTTAAATTATTATATTCTTTTTTCTTGCCATTCTGATTGAGTGTCCTTGGCTTCCCCATCACTGATGGTTTGATCCTCTTCTTTACCCATTTTGCTGATTCCCTCTAGTACATTCTTCATCTTAGATAGTGTGTTCTTCATTTCTGACTGGTTCCCTTTTACAATTTTCATTTCCATTTTTATGTTTTTTTATATCTTTGTTAAAGTTCTCCTGAGTTCATCTATTCTTCCCTTAAGTTCAGTGAGCATCTTCATAATCAGTGTTTTGAACTCTGCATCTGTTAGATTGCTTGACTCCATTATTCTTAGATCTCTGTTTTGTTCTTTCACATAGTTTCTGCTTTTCTGTTTTCCCATTTTGGCTGCCTTTCTGTGGCTATTGCTATATACTAAGCAAAATTCCTAAGTCTCTCAGTCTTATTAGTGTGGCTTTGTGTAGTAGGTGTCCAGAGGCACAGTCCTGAGAAGGCTTCAGCAGCAGGCCAAGTTTAGCCCCAGCGTGTGTCCCTCCAGGGTTACCTGTTAAGATTCAGCAAGCTGTGCTTACAGTTGCCTTAAAAAATCACACCAGAAACTGAGGTCAGTGTGGGTATTGGAGTTGCTCAGCAAGTTGCACAGGACTCACCAAGGACACAACTGGAGGTAGCTTGGGTAGGACTGTGAGTTGGGGGAAGTGGAATTTCATGGAATCCTTTGGGCAGAGCGACCTCTGGTATCCAGTTTGATGATGTCTCAGCTATGGCGGCACTGCATCTGCACACTGGAAGTGGCGAGAGCTCAACAGTGGAACAATAGATACCACTGGCACCTCTGCCAGGAAGAAAGCCTTGCCTCCAGCCCTCGCTCTGACAACTCAGCATCCCCCTGTAAGCCTCTGATGTCCCCCTAGCAGCCAACTGGGCCCTAGGGTTCAGAGCAACGAGTCCATCACTGTGAAAGTCTGGTCGCGAACACAACCCCTTTAAGAGGTGTCTGCAGCTGCCGGCTGCAGCTGCTGACTGCAGCTGCCATATGCTCTGCATCAACATTGGCCTTTGCAGTCCCCCTAACTTTCTTTCCATTCTTGCGTTCTTTTCACTATTTTCTTGAGGTCTTTTTCTTCTCATATCTTGCAAGTCTATGTCTTGCAAGTCTATGTTTGGGTTCATTTTTCCTTGCATAATCCAAGGAATCATAAATCATGCCAAAGCCAGTTGTCTTGCCACCACCAAAATGGGTTTGGAATCTAAATGAAAAGATGACGTCTGGTGTGATCTTGTACATTTTGGCTAGTTTTTCCTGAATTTCTGTCTTAGATACTGTTGCCTTTCCAGGATGAAGGATGTTGATGACCATTTGTTTCCGTTGAAGTAGTCTGTTGGTCATGAACTTACTGGATAGTAACTAAATTGCTTTTCCTCCCTCAAGCAACCAGAGAGGAAAAGAGTGAATCTGTTTTTGTTTTTTTTTAATCTGAGCACTTTTGATATCATTGAATTTACAATGGTTGCATAATATTTCATAATTTAGACAGGCCATGATTTTTTGAACTCTTCTCCCATTGTGGTACATTTAATCTTTTTAATTTTCATCAGTTTTAATACCCTTATGGCTAACATTCTTATATTTGATCTTTGTCTTCATCTCTAATTATTTCTTTAGGATACATACCTAGAAGCAGATAAATATCTAGGATGAATCTTATGAGTTATTTTAAGTCTCTTGGTTACACAATGGCAAAATGTTTTCCAGAAATGTTTTACCAATTTAAATTTCTATCAGAAATTTCTACGTGTACTCGAGACTACAATTTTCTTTAAAATTGTGTATAAGACATCTTACAAGTCAAAAAGTGTATACTTTTTTTAAGCAATCTCCTACCAACTAAATGTTTTTAAATTATTCTTTGTACATTTCTTTGCATAATATACGGGCTGCACTATAAGAAAAATGTTTTCCAGTACAGTAATTTTGACCCTATTATAGACTGTACGAGTTATGATATTTGTCATCATAGCATGCCTCTTATTCCTCTTCTTTGTTTATAGCGCCCTGTTCTTTTCCTTTGCAGAATAACCTCTCTCTTAGTCTTAAGGTCTCAGTGGATTTTTTAAAAATAATGTAAAAATGTTTTCAATTATGGTTGGCATATAATATTATATTAGTTTCCAGTGTACACCATAGTGATTAGACATTTATATAACTTATGAAGTGATGATCACCCTGATAAATCTAGTACCCATCTGATAGCATACATAGTTATTACAATATTATTAACTATATTCCCTAAGCTATAATTTACATTTGCATAACTATTCTGTAATTACCAATTTGTATCTTTTAATCCCTTCCCCTCTTCACCCATTCTCTCAGCTCTAGGCTGTCCCTATACCTGCTCTTTCTATATTGATTAAAATTCTTTTTACCTCTCTCAGTAAATCCCCTGCTACTAGTCAGTCTTTTACACTAAATTTTCAAATTTGTGGTATAATTTCTGTCCCCTGACTGGACCCTGACTGATATATTCCACACATACCGAATTTTTGTTAATTGTATTCATTTTTTTAAAGAACCGTCTTGTTTTTTGTTGATCCTCAACATTTTGTGTTCTTGTACTATATTACTAATTTCTGATATTTATTGCATCCTTTCTTCTACTTTACTTGGGTTTCTTTTGTTTCTTTTCTAACTTCTGAGATGAATACTTATTTTATTTGTTTTAACCTTTCTTATTTAAGGCTTTGAATTACTTTCTAGGTACTACTATATTTCCAGCATGAATATTTCTATATGAATATTTGCTAGCATTCAGTGCAAAGTGTGTTATTCCCATTTTGATTTTTTTTTTAACTCATGGAAGATTTATTTATTTATTTACTATTATTTACTTATTTAAGTTGATTGAGGTGACATTGGTTAATAAAATTATGTAGATTTCAAATGTACAATTCAATAATACATCATATGTATATTACATTGTGTGTTCACCACCCAAAGTTAAATTTCCTTTTGTCACCATATATTTGATCCACTTTACCCTCATCTACCTCTCCCACCCCATTTCCTTCTGGTAACCACTAAACTGTTGTCTGTGTCCATGAGTCTCTGTTTGTTTACTTTGTTTGTTGCCTTTAGTTTTATATTCCACATATGAATGGTTATATCAAGATCCATTCATGCTGTCACAAGTGGCAGTATTTCATCTTTTCTTATGGCTGAGTAATATTCCATTGTATATATATACCACATCTTCTTTATCCATTTATTGAAGGATACTTCAGTTATTTCCATGTCTTGGCCACTGTAAATAATGCTGCTATGAACATTGGGGTGCATATATCGTTATGGATAAATGTTTTCAATTTTTTGGAGTAGATACCCCAAAGAAGGATTACTGGGTCTTATGGTACTTCTATTCTTACCTTTTGAGGAAACGCCATACTATTCCCTATAGTGGCTGTAGCAATTTACATTCCCATTAGCAGTATATAAGGGTTCCTTTCCCCCTACGACCTCTCCAACACTTGATATTATTTGTTATATTAATGGACAAGTAATTCTAACAGGTATGAGGTGGTATTGCATTGTGGTTTTGATTTGCATTTTCCTAATAGCTAGTGAATTTGGGCATCTTTTCATATGCATGTTGGCTGTTTTTATGTCTTCTCAGGAGAAGTATCTGTTCAGGTCCTCTGTCCATTTTTTAATTGGATTGTTTATTTGTTGTTTAGTTGTATGAGTTCTTTGTATATTTTAAACATTAGCCCCTTTTGGGAGGTGTTATTTGCAAATATCTTCTCCCATTCATTAGCATGCTTCTTTGTTTTGTTGATGGTTTCTTTTGCTATGCAGAAGCTTCTTAGTTTGATATAATCCCATTCATTTATTTTTGCTTTTACTTCCTTTGCCTTTCATGTCAGATTCATATTTTCTCTAAATACAAGGTCTATGATTTAGTACCTATGTTTTCTTCTATGCAATTTATTGTTTCAGATATTATATTTAGGTCTTTGATCCATTTCGAGTTAATTTTGGCAAATGGTGACAGATAGCAGTCTAGTTTCATTCTTTTGCATGTGGCTTTCCAATTTTCCCAGCACTATGTATTGGAGAGGCTTTCTTTTCTTCAGTGTATATTTTTGGCTTTCTTTTTTTTTGTAGAAAATTATTCGTCCATATATATGGGTTTATTTCTGGGCTCTCAATTTTGTTTCATTGGTCTGTATGTTTGTTTTTCTGCCAATACAATGTTGTTTTTATTATTGCCACTTTGTAGTATAATTTGAAGTCAAGCAGTATGATACTTCTAACCTTGTTTTTTTTTTTTTCCCCTCAGGATTGCTTTATCTACTCAGGGTCTTTTGTGCTTCTATATGGAATCTGATGATTTTTTTGTTTTATTCATTTAAAAAATGCCATTGGGGTTTTAATGGAGATTGCATTAAATCTATATATTGCTTTAGGTAATAAAACCATTTTTACTACGTTAATTATTTCAATCCATGAACACAAAATATCTTTTCATTTTTTTGTGTCTTCTTTAATTTCTTTTAATAACGTCTTCAGTTTTTAGTGTATAGGTCCTCCACATGCTTTGTTAAGTTTATTTCTAGTTATTTTATTCTTTTTGTTGCAATTGCAAAATGAATTGTTTTTTTAAATTTATTTCTGAAATATTATTAATATATAGGAATGCTATGGAGTTCTGTATGTTGATTTTGTAACCCACAAATTTACAATATTTGTTTATTGTTTCTAATAGATTTTTGGTGGAGTTTTTATGGTTTTGTATATAATGAACCACATCATCTGCAAAAAGTGACACGTTGACTTCTTCATTTCCGTTTTAGATGTCTTTTATTTCTTTCTCTAGTCTGGTTGCTTTAGCTAGGACTTTCAATACTAAACTGAATAAGAGTGATGAGAATGGGTATCCATGTCTTGCGCCTGATCTTATTTTAGTTTATTTTTTTATTATAATTTTTATTAATTTTTTTATGGCGACATTGGTTAACGAAATCCAATAAGTTTCAGCTGTACACTTTAACAATAAGGCATATATATATTTACACTGTGTGTTCACCTCCCAAGTTAGATTTCTTTCTGTCACCACATAGTTGACCCCCTTTACCCCGTCTACCTCCCCCTTCCTCTACCCTCTACCCTCTGGTAACCACTAGTCTATAGTCCATGTTTATGAGTCTCTGTTTGTCCTGTTCATTTGTTGCTTTTAGGTTTATATCCCACATATAAATGATATCATGTGATTTTCAACTTTTTCCGTCTGGCTTATGTGTTCCTGATCTTAGGGGAAAAGGATTCAGTTTTTTACCATTGAGCCTAATATTAGCTGAGGGTTTGTCATATACGGCCTTAATTATATTGAGGTACTTTCCTTCTATACCCATTTTATTAAGTGTTTTAATCATAAATGCATGCTGTATCTTGTCGAATGTTTTTTCTGCATCTATCGATATGATCATATGATTTCATCTTTTGTTTATGTGGCACATCGCATTGATTGATTTGCATACACTGGTTCATCTCTATGCCTCTGAATGAATCCCACTTGAAAATGTTGTATAATCTTTTTAATATATTGTGTTCGATTTGTTAGTACTTTGTTTATTATTTTTGCATCTGTATTCATCAGAGATATTGGTCTGTAGTTTCTTTTTTTGTGTGCTATCCTTACCAGGATTTAGTATCAGGGTAATGTTGGCCTTATAAAATAAGTTAGAAAGTATTGCCTGTTCTTCAATGTTTTAGAAGAGTTTGAGAAAGACAGGGTATTAAATCTTCTTTTTAAAAAAATTTATTTATTTAAACTAGTTTCAAGTGTACAGTACATTGGCTAGACATCTATATAGTTCATAAAACGATCCCCCCTTTGCTCCCTCCCTCCCTTGACCCTCCATGTAGCTTCATATTAATGCTAACCACATTCCCTCTGCCAGCTCCCCATCCCCGTGACAACTATCGACTACTAATTTGTACTTCTTTACCCTTCACCCCACTTTCCAAGCTCTCTAAACCCCTCCCAAATTGTCCACTATATTTACGAGTCTTTTTTTTTTGGATTAGTTTGTTCTTTTTCTTCCTTAGATTCCACATATAAATGAAATCACATGGTATTTATCTTTCTCTGTTTGACTTATATCACTCATAATAACCTCTAGTTCCATCCATGTTGTTGCAAATGGTAGGATTCATTTTTTTGAATGGCTGAGTAATATTCCATTGTTTATATGAACCATAATTTCTTTATCCAATCGTCTATTGATGGGCATTCAGATTGTTTCCATATCTTGGCTATTGTAAATTGTGCTGCCATGAAAATTGGGGTGCATAAATCTTTACGAATTATCATTTTGGTTTTCTTTGGATAAATACCCAGAAGTACAATTGCTAGGTCAAAAGATATATCCATTTTTAATTTTTTGAGAAACTTCCAGACCGTTTTCCATAGCGGCTGTAGCAATCTGCAATCTCACCAACAATGCATAGGGTTCTCTTTCCTCCACATCCTCACTAACACTTGTTTTTGATTTATTGATGATAGCCATTCTGACAGGTGTGAAGCAATATCTCATTGTGGTTTTAACTTGCATTTCTCTGATGGTTAGCGACCTTGAGCATCTTTTCATATGTCTATTAGCTATCTGTATTTTCTCTTGGAGAAATATCTGTTCATGTCCTTTGCCCATTTTTTAATTGGATTTTTTTTTCTTGTTGAGTTGTATAAGTTCTTTATATATTTTGGATATTAACCCCTTATCAGATGTATCATTGGCGAATATCCTCTCCCAATCAGTCAGCTGTCTTTTTGTTTTGTTGATGGTTTCCTTCGCTGTACAAACACTTTTTAGTTTAATATAGTACCCTTTGTTTATTTTTTCTTTTGTTTCCCTTGCCTGGTAAGATATATCTGAAAAGAAACTCCTGTTAGCAATATCAGAGAGTTTACTGCCTACGTTTTCTTTTAGAAGTTTTATGGTTTTAGGTCTTACATTTAAGTCTTTAATCCATTTTGTGTCTATTCTTGTTTATGGTGTAAGAAGGTGATCCAGTTTTTTTTTTTTTCCCATGTATCTGTCCAATTTTCCCAACACCATTTATGGAAGAGACTGTCTTTACCCCCATTGTATATTCATACCTCCTTTGTCATATATTAAGTGAGCATATAGGCATGGATTTATTTCTGATATCTCTATTCTGTTTCATTGATCAGTGTATCCATTTTTATGCCAGTACCATGCCATTTTGATTACCGTAGCCTTGTAGTACAGTTCGATATCAGGTAGTGTGATACCTCTAACTTTGTTCTTCTTTCTCAAGACTGCCATGGCTATTCAGGGTTTTTTTATGGCTCCATATAAATTTTAGTATTATTTGTCCTAGCTCTCTGAAAAATACCATTAGTATTTTGATAGAGATTGCATTTAATCTACAGATTGCTTTGGGCAGTATGGCCATTTGAATGATGTTGATTCTTCCTACCTGTAGACACAGTATACACAGTATATGCTTCCATTTACTTGTATCTTCTTCAATTTCTTTTTTCAATGACTTCTAATTTTCTGAAAACAGGTCTTTTACCTCTGTGGTTAATTTGATTCCCAGGTATTTTATAGTTTCGATGTAATTGTAAATGGGATTGTTTTCTTAATTTCTCTTTCTGAAAGTTCATCATTGGTGTATAAAAATGCCACTGACTTCTGAATATTTAATTTGTACCTGCTACTTTCCTGAATTGATTGATCAGTTCTAACAGTTTTTTGGTGGAATCTTTAGGGTTCTCTCTCTATAGTATCATGTCATTGGCAAATAACAAGTGTTTTCCTTCTTTCTTTCCAATTTGGATGGCTTTTATTTCTCTATCCTGTCTTACTGCTGTGGCTAAGACTTCCAATACAATGTTGAAGAGAAGTGGTGAAAGTGGGCATTCTTGTCTTGTTCCTGATCTGAAGGAAAATGCTTTTAACCTTTCCCCATTGAGTATGACATTAACTGTAGGTCTGTCATATATGGCCTTTATGATGTTGAGGTATGTTCCCTCTGTGCCCACTTTGCTGAGAGTTTTTATCATAATTAGATGCTAGATTTTGTCAAATGCTTTTTCTACTTCTGTTGATGTGATCACATGGTTTTTATCTTTTAATTTGTTAATGTGGAGTATCATATTAATTAATTTGTGGATATTGCACAAATCTTGCATCCAAAGAATAAATCCAACTCGATTATGGTGTATGATATTTTAAATGTATTGCTGAATTAGATTTGCTAATATTTTGTTGACGATTTTTGCATCAATGTTCATAAGAAATATTGACCTATAGTTTCCTTTTGTTGTAATGTCTTTGGTTTTGGAATCAAGGAGTAATGGTGGCCTCATAAAAGGAGTTAGGGAACCTTTTCTGTTCTTGAATTTTTTGGAATAGTTTGAGAAGAATAAGTGATAATTCTTTGAGTATTTGGTGAAATTTGCCCATAAAGTCATCTGGTCCAGGACTTTTGTTTCGGGGTGGTTTTCAATTACTGATTCTATTTCATTGGTAGTAATCGGTCAGTTCATATTTTCTGTTTCTTTTTAACTCAATCTTGGGAGATTATATGTTTAGGAATGTGTCCATTTCTTCCAGATTGTCCAGTTTGTTGGCATATAATTGTTCGTAGTATTTTCTCATGATCCATTGTATTTCTGTGGAGTCCGTGGTTATTTCTCCCCTTTCATTTCTGATTTAATTTATTTGAGTCCTCTCTTTTTTTTCTTTGATGAATCTGGCTAAGGGTCTGTTGATTTGGTTTATCCTGTCAAAGAACCAGCTTTTGGTTTCATTAATCTTTTGTATTGTTTTTCTAGACTATTTCATTTATTTCCACTCTGATCTTTATTATTTCCTTACTTCTATTCAATTTGGGCTTTGTTTGCTGTCCTTTTTCTAGTTCTTTTAAGTGTAGGGTTAGATTGTTTATATGAGCTTTTTCTTGTTTCTTGAGGTAGGCATGTATTGCTATGAGTTTCTCTCTTAGGACTGCTTTCGCCATGTCCCATAAATTTTGAGTCTTTGTGCTTTCATTTTCATTTCTATCTAGGTATTTTCTGATTTCTTCCTTGATCTCATTGATAACCCATTCATTGTTTAGTAGCATGTTATTTAGCCTCCATGCATTTGTGTATTTTCCAGTTTTTTTCATGTAGTTGATATTTAGTTTCATACTATTGTGATCAGAGAAAACGGTTGATATGATTTCAATCTTCTTAAATTTATTGAGACTTGATTTTTGTCCTAACATGTGGTCTATATTGAAAATGTCCCATGTGCACTTGAGAAGAATGTATATTTTGCTGCTTTGGGGTAAAATGCTCTGAATATATCTATTAAATCCATCTGTTCTAATGTGTTTTTTAGGCCCATTGTTTCCTGGTTGATTCTTTGCCTGGAAGATCTGTCCATTAGTGTCGATGAGGTGTTAAAGTCTCCTACTATGAGTGTATTACTATTGATCTCTCCTTTTATGTCAGTCAATAATTGCTTTATGTATGTAGGTGCTCCTGTGTTGAGTTCATATGTTTACTAGGCTATGTCCTCTTGATTTTTCAATCCCTTTATTATTATGTAATGCTCTTTTTGTCTCTTATTATAGCCTTTGTTTCAAAGTCTATTTTATCTGATATAAGTATTGCTACCCCAGCTATTTTTTCATTTCTGTTTTGCATGAAATATCTTGCTCCATCCCTTTACTTTGTCTATGAGTGTCATTTGATCTGAAATGGGTCTCTTGTACACAGTATATGCACGGGTCTTGTTTTCTTATCTATTCAGTTACCTTATGTCTTTTGATTGGAGCATTTAATCCTTTTACATTTAAAGTGATTACTGATAGCTACATTATTATTGCCATTTTGTTATTCATATTTCTTATTTCTATTTTCTTTTTTACCCCTTCTCTTTTTACAGAAGACCCTTTAACATTTCTTGTCATGCTGGCTTGTTGGTGATGAATTCTTTAAGCTTTTTTCCTGTCTGGGAAGCTCTTTATCTCACCTTCCATCTTGATTGAAAGTTTGATGGGTAGAGTATTCATGGTTGTAGATTCTTGTTTTTAATAACTTCGAATATTTCTTGCCAGTCCCTTTGGCCTGCAAAGTTTTCATTGAAAAGTCAGCAGACATTCTTATGGGGGTACCTTGTAAGTAACTTCTTCCTTTCTCTTGCTGCTTTTAAAATTCTCTCTTTGTCTTTGACCTTTGGCATTTTAATTATGATGTGTCTTGGTGTAGGTCTGTTTGAAATCCTCTTGTTTGGGACTCCGTGCTTCCTGAACTTGTATGTCTAATTCCTTTGCCAGGTTTGGGAAGTTTTCTGTCATTATTTCTTCAAATAGATTCTCAATCCCTTGCTCCCTCTCTTTCTTTTCAGGCACTGCTATGTTCCAGATATTTTTATGCTTCATGTTGTCCCAGAGGTCTCTTAAACTATTCTCATTTTTTAAAATTCTTTTTTCTTTTTGTTGTTCTGATTGGGTGTATTCTGCTACCTTGTCTTCCAATTTGCTGATTCGATCTTCCGCTTCGTCCAATCTATTGTTGAATTCTTCTAGTGTAGACTTAATTTCACTTATTGTATTCTTTATTTCTGTCTGGTTCTTTTTTATGGTTTCTATGTCCTTTTTTATGCTGTTGAGGTTCTCGTTGTGCTCATCCATTCTCTCCATAAGTTTGTTGAGCATCCTTATAACCATTATTTTGAATTCTGTCTCTGGTAGGTTGCTTGCCTCCATTTCATTTAGCTTATTTTCTGGAGTTTTCTCCTGTTTCATTTGCAGTATGTTTTTGTTTGTTTGTTTGTTTTCTTTTCTTATTTTATTAGCCTCTCTGTGTTTGTTTCTATGTGTTAGGAATATTTGTTTGGTCTCTCAGCCTTGACCAGATTGCCTAATGTGGAAGGTGTCCTGTGTGGCCTGATGGCACACTCTCCCTATCCCTTATGCCAGGGGCTCTGGACGTGATCTTTGTGTGGGTTGTGTGTGATCTTCTGTTGTTGGCAAGGCTTTATTGTTGTTAGTGGATCAGCAAATGGGATTAACGCTCAGGCTGACTAATTGTGAGAATTGGCTGCACTCACAAGGTAAGAGTTGTTTGGGTGCTGACCTCACTGAGTAGTCTTGTGTACTTGTTGAAATCGCCCTTTGTGTTTATCACTAATGGGACTAGTCAGGAATTGCTTCATTGTGGTCTGGTGCTAGCCTCCAGATGCATCGGTTTTGTGGCCCCTTGGGAGGGGCTCTCCAGTAGGCCAAGGTCAGCTGCTGCTTTTGATTGCTCAGGGCTACCCAACAATCTGCAGATAGTTGTTGCCTATGCTGAATCTATAAGTAAGTGGAAGAGACAAAGCTGTAGGCAGTGGTTGGTTATCCCCCATCCCTGATCTGTGGTAGTTTAGCAGAGTGATCAGTGCTCCTCAAGGTCTGACACTGCCTGTCAGTTGCCTGTAAGTCTCTGAAACTGGATGATACTCTGGGTGATATGCATGTTGGGTGGTGCAAGGACTCTGGGAGTCTCCTGGGTCTATTGAGTAAATTTCCCCCTGCCACTGCAGTGTCAGTTTATATGCCAACATTGACTCTGTGACTCCCTGTATAAGTTTCCACTTGTAGTAAGGTCGGCTGCTGTCACCCTTGGGCCTGAATGCATTACCCCAGGGCAGGGGCAGCTGCCTATTAATGTTCAGCAGGCACTTTGTGTATTGGATGGGGCAGAAGCTCAGGGAGTCAAGGGCCATCAGGCCAATACAGACTCCTGCAATCCCCTCAAGAGATATTGCAGCTAGATCATTGCCTAGCAGTGATCTATCCACAACTGTTTTTCTTGAAATGTACTCATTGCACAAGTCAAGGTCTGCTGCCTGCGGTGACTACATAACCCAAGAGCCAAGCAGTACACAAGAGGCTGCTTGTCAATGGGCTGCAGGCACTTTGTGGCTTGGGCGAAGTGGGATCTCAGGGAGACAAGGTCCATCTGGCCAATACAGCCTTAGTTTTGCTGCAACATCTGTGCCTGAGCGGTCCCGCAGCTTTGATGTGGCTCCTTTATATTATCACATGTAGGTGTTCTGATCAGCTGACTTCAGGTGATTCTCCACGTTGATTATTTTATAATTTGGTTGTAATTTCAATGTGGACGTGGGAGGAGACGAACCCTGCTTTTACTTAGTCAGCCGTTTCTCTCCCTCTGCTAATCATTTTTTTTCAAAGTTTTAATTTATATTTTATTCTCTTTTTTTTACCTTTTAAAAAATTAAATGTATTGAGGTAACATTCGTTAATACAATTATAGAATTTTCAGGTGTACGTTAAAATTTGACATCCATATATTCTATTGTGTGATTACCACCCAGAGTCCAGTTTCCTTCAGCTACCATGAATTTGATCCCCTTTACTCACTTTACTCTCCCCCAACCCCTCTATACTTGACCCCTTTCACCATGTCTACCTCTTCCCTCCTCCCATAGGCCAAGGTCAGCTACTGCTTTTGATTGCTCAGGGCTACCCTCCTCCCCCACACCCTAACATCTGGTACCTACTAGTCCATTGTCCATGTCCCTGAGTTTCTGTTCATCCTGTTCATTTGTTGCTTTTGGGTTTATATCCCACATATAAGTGATATCATGTGATTTTCATCTTTTCCAGTCTGGCTTATTTTGCTTAGCATGATTATCTTGAGGTCCATCCAGGTTGTCGCAAATGGCAGTATTTCTTCTCTTCTTATGGCTGAGTAATATTCCATTGTATATATGTACCATAGCTTCTTTAGCCAATCATCTATCATAAGACACTTTGGCACTTTGGTTGCTTCCATGTCCTGGCCACTGTGAATAGTGCTGCTATGTACATCGGTGTGCAAATATCTTTTCGGATACGGGTTTTCAAGTCTTTGGGGTAAATACCCAGCAGTAGGATTGCTGGATCATATGTTAGATCAATTCTTAGTTTTCTGAGGAACCTCCATACTGTTTTCCATAGTGGCTGTACCAATTTGCAGTCCCACTAGCAGTGTATGAGGGTTCCTTTTTCTCCACATCCTCTCCAACATTTGTTATTACTTGTCCTATTGATTATAGCTATTCTAACAGGTGAGAGATGGTAATTCATTGTGGTTTTGATTTGCATTTCCCTAACAGCTAGCGATGTTGAGCATCTTTTCATCTATTTGTTGGCCATTTGTATGTCCTTTAGGGAGAAGTGTCTGTTCAGGTCCTCTGTCCATTTTTTTGACTGGATCATTTGTTTTTTTTGTTGTTGTTATTGAGTTGTATGAGTTCTTTGTATATTTTGGATATTAGGCCCTTATCGGAGGTGTTGCTTGCAAATAGATTTTCCCATTCTGACGGTTGTCTTTTTACCTTGTTGACGATTTCTTTTGCTGAGCAGAAGCTTTTTTAGTTTAATGTAGTTCTGTTCATTTATTTTAGCTTTCACTTCCCTTGCCTTTGAGGTCAAATTTCTAAAATCCTCTGTAAGTCCAAGGTCCTTGAGTTTAGTTCCTATGTTTTCTTCTATGTATTTTATTGTTTCAGGTCTTATATTTAGGTCCTTAATCCATTTTGAGTTGATTTTTGTATGTGGTGGTAGACAAGAGTCTAGTTTCATTCTTTTGCAGGTGGCTTTCCAGTTTTCCCAGCGCCATTTATTGAAGAGGCTTTCCTTTCTCCACTGTATGTTTTTGGCTTTTTTTTGTCGAAAATTATATTTCCATGTAAATATGGGTTTACTTCTGGACTCTCGATTCTGTTCCACTGCTCTGTGTGTTTGTTATTCTGCCAATACCACGCCATTTTGATTACTGTCGCTTTGTATTATAATTTGAAGTTGGGCAGAGTGATGCCTCCAGCCTCATTCTTTTTTCTTTGAATCACTTTGGCAGTTCAGGGTGTTTCGTGCTTCCATACAAATCTGATGATTTTTTGTTCTATTTCTTTAAAAAATACCGATGAGATTTTGATGGGGATTGCATTAAATCTGTGTAATGCTTTAGGTAATATGGTCATTTTAACTATGTTGATTCTTCCAATCCAAGAACATGGAATATCTTTTCATTTCTTTGTATTTATTCAATTTCCTTTAATAGGGTCTTGTAGTTTCATTATATAGGTCCTTCACATGGTTCATTAGATTTGTTCCTAGGTATTTTATTCTTTTTGTTGTAATTGCAAAGAAATGATTTTTTCAACTTCTTTTTCTGACACTTTGTTGTTAGAGTATAGGAACGCTATGGATTTTTTGAATGTTGATTTGTATCCAGAGACTTTACTGTATTTGTTTATTATTTCTAGTAAAGTTCTTATAGAGTCTTTAGGGTTTTCTATATAATCATGTCATCTGCAAATAGTGACAGTTCGATGTCTTCGTTTCCTACTTGGATGCCTTTTAAATCTTTCTCTTGCCTGATTGCACTTGCTAGGATCTCCAATGCTATATTGAATAACAGTGGTTAGCCTTACCTTGTTCCTGATCTTAGAGGGAAGGTTTTAAATTTTTCACCATTAAGTATAATGTTGGCTGAGGATTTGTCATATATGGCCTTTATTATGTTAAGGTACTTTCCTTCTATACCATTTTTGTTAAGTGTTTTACTCATAAATGGATGCTGTATCTTGTCGAAGACTTTTTCTGCATCTATTGATATGATCATATGATTCTTACATTTTAATTTATTTATGTGGTGTATCACATTAATCGATTTTCATATGTTGAACCATCCCTGTGCCCCTGGGATGAAACCCACTTGATCGTGGTGTATAATCTTTTTAATATGTTGCTGTATTCGGTTTGCTAGTATCTTATATAAGATTTTTGCATCTGTGTTCATGAGAGATATTGGTCTGTAGTATTTTTTTTGTGTGTGTTATCTTTACTAGGTTTTGGTATCAGAGCACTATTGGCCTCATAAAATGAGTTGGGAAATATTGTCTCCTCTTAGATTTTTTGGAAGATTTTGAAGAGAATAGGTATCAGATCTTTGAATGTTTGGTAGAATTCATTGGCGAAGCCACCTGGTCCTGAATTTTTACTTTGGGGGAGGTTTTTGATGATCGTTTCAATTTCCATACTGCTGATTTGTCTATTTAGATTTTCCAGATCATCTTGATTCAGTCTAGGAAGATTGTATGTTTCTAAGTACGCCTCCATTTCTTCTAGGTTATTAAATTTGGTGTTATGTACTTTTTCATAATATTCTTGTATGATCTTTTGTATTTCTGCGCTATCAGTCATAATTCTCCCTCTTTCATCCCTGATTTTGTTTGTATCCTTTCTCTTTTTTCTTTTGTGAGTCTAGCCAGGGGTTTGTCAATTTTATTAACCTTCTCAAAGAACCAGCTCTTCATTGCATTTATTTTTTCTATTGTTCTTTTGTTTTCAATTTTATTTATTTCTGCTCTAATTTTGATTATTTCTTTCCTTCTACTGACTTTAGGCTTCATTTGTTGTTCCTTTTCTAGTTTTTCAAGATGAAGTGTTAGATTATTTATTTGGGCTCATTCTTGTTTTTGGAGATAGGCCTGTAATGATATGAACTTTCCTCTTATGACCACTTTTGCCATGTCCCAAAAGTTTTGATATGTTGTACTATCATTATCATTCATTTCTATGTATCTCTCGATCTCTCTTTTTACTTCTTCTCTGACCCAGTTATTCTTCAGTAGCATGCTGTTTGATCTCCATGTATTTGCTGTTCTTCTTGCTTTCTTTTTGCAGTTGATCTCTAGTTTGAAAGCATTATGATCAAAGAATATGGTTGGTATGATTTCAGGCCTCATATTTCTTGAGGCTATCTCTGTGTCCCAGTATGTGGTCAATGCTTGAGAATGTTCCATGTGCACTAGAGAAGAATGTATAAGCAGCTGTTTCAGGATGGGGGGCTCTGTAAATGTCAATTATGTCCTGATCATCTAATGTGTCATTTAAGAATGTTATTTCCTTATTGATTATTCTTTTGAATAATCTGTCCATATTCGACAGTGGGGTATTTAGGTCCCCTACTATGACAGTGTTTTGGCCTGTTTCTGTCTTTAGTTCTGTTAGTATTTGCTTTACATATTTCAGGGCTCCTTGATTGGCAGGATAGATATTTATAATCTATTAATCTTGGTGCATGATTCCTTTTATCATAATGAAGTGTCTCTCAGTATCTTTTTTTCCCTTTTTTATTTTGAAGTCTATTTTGTCTGATATTAGTACCACTGCTCCAGCTTTTCTCTGAATACCATTTGCCTAAAATATCATTTTCCACCTTTTCACTTTGAGTCTATATTAGTCTTTGGAGCTGAGATGTGTCTCCTGGAGGGAGCATATGCTTAGGTTTTGTTTTTTGATCCGTTCTGCAACTCTGTGCCTTTTTATTGGTGAGTTTAGTCCATTTACATTTAGGGTGATTATTGAAATAGGAGGTCTTCTTATCGCCTTTTTATCTTTTGCTTTCTGGTAGCTCGGTGTTTCCATTGCTTCTTCATCCTTGTGTTTCTGTTTTCTTTATTTTGGTTGGCTTTTGTGGGTATGTCCTCTGGTCCTTCTTGTTTTATGTTATATACTTTGGTTCTGAATCTTTGGTGTGTGGTTACCATTACGAATATGTAAAGGATAGTTATATATATACAGTTGTCTATTTTCTTCTGCACATGCCTTATCTCCTTTCCCCTTTGTGAATCTGGATCTTTGAATCCTCCCCTTTTCAGTCATTGTTGTCTCAATTTGTCCCTATGTATGCTGAACATTCATTACTATCTTGTTATAACAATTCATTTCTTATTATTTAAGCTATAATGCCCTGCTCTTAATAAGGGTCGTACTCCTTTTCTATTTGCCTGATAGTCACTTTACTCCTAATTATGTATTTTTGTTGTTGTTATTTTGTTTTAGGTGAGCTGCCCCTTTCAGTATTTCCTGTAATGCAGGCCTCGTAGTGGAGAATTCCCTCAATTTTTGTATGCCTGGAAAGGTCTTGATTTCTCCTTCTATCTAAAGGAGAGCTTAGCTGGATACATTATTCTAGGCTGGTAGTTCCTTTCACTTAATAGTTTAAATATTTGGTTCCATTCCTTTCTGGCTTGTAAGGTCTGTGCTGAGAAGTCCGATGATAATCTAATGGGTTTACCTTTATATGTTACCGTTTTCTTTTCTCTGGCTGCCTTGAGAATTCTATCTTTGTCATTGATTTTTGATAATTTTAATACAACGTGTCTTAGTGAAGGCCTTTTGGGGTTGAGATAATTGGGTGTTCTGTTGACTTTTGAATTCCCAGCTCCAGCTCATTCCTTAGATTTGGGACATTCTCGTCAACTCTTTGTCTTTAAATGCTTTCTAATCCCTTCTCCTTTTCCTCTCCTTTGAGAGTGCCCATTATTCTTATGTCTCATGTCCTGATGGTATCAGCTAGTTCTTGTATTTCTCTTTC